>NW_027070057.1:184701-249673 GCF_002906115.3 Quercus suber
TTCTTGGTGTTGATTTTCTTCTCTTTCTTTCTAATATTTGTATAAACATATTATTTTACAACAAAGTCATTTTAGCAACATTACTTTATAAAGTCATTTCTAAGTTCTTGCTTCCAATATCGCCCTCTGTTGGAGAAAATTATATCCCCTTGCTAGGCATGGATAGAAGAAAACTCCATTATTGTTCAAGAAATTGTTATCAAATTTGGTATGTCGAAAGCCTATGATTGCATAGAATGGAACTTACTTATTGTTATTTGTCATTCTTCGAAAGCTAAGTCGTTTTGGAGAAAAAAAAATTATAGTACTTATTGAGCAAGGCTTATCCACAGTTACTTATTATTGCTTAATGGTAGCATTTGTGGGAAGATAAACCCTTCTCGAGGAGGGATGGAGCCAGGACTTAGAGTTCAAGGGGGCAGAAGTATAAAAAAAAAAATTAAAACTCCAAATAAACGTTCATTTAATAAACCATCAACAAAGAAAAATACACAAAATTATTGTAGGATTAATAATCTACAATCATTACACACAATAGACAAATACTATGCACACAAACATTCAACAATTAACTAATAAATTTTAAAGTTACAAATAATCTCTTTAATTATTTATCCAACTTTAATGTTTTAAAAGACACTAACTAACAGATAAAAATACTAAAGAAAAAACTAAAAAAAAATCACAAAACACAGGCCATTCAGTATTCACTGTTGCTAAAGAGTTAAGACAAAACTACAACAAAAAAATTACAAAATATCAATGTCTTGTTGATTGGTGCGTGTGTAGTTGTGTTTGTCAAATCAGAAGCAACTTTTTCATTTATAAAAGAATGCTAAAGACAAAAAGATGGGTCTTGGTTTAGTTTTTACCTCTTTTAACTCTCTCTCTAGTATAATATGTCTTTGAGTCTCAGTTCTCTCCATCCCAGCCCCCAGGCTCCCAAGCCCCACGCCCAACGTCCCTTTGCTTCTGCTGCTGCCAATTTCCTCTCCTCTGTGTTCAGCCGTAAATTAGGTTTTTTTTTTTTTTTTTTTTTTTTTTGAATGGCTTATAAATCCCCTTCTTTTTTCCCTTTTATTATATGTGTGAGGTAAGTTAGGTGTTTCCTTTTCCTAGGTTAGGTAGATATCTAATTAGAACCGGGTTTGATTTTTTTTTTTTTTTTTATGTTGTTTGGGCTTAATTTTTATTGTTGGGCTAATATTTTTTTATAGTATTTAAAACTATCAATAATATTGTTAAGAGAGACAAAATGTAATTTTATTGAAACAAATTGTTAAAAATAATATATTATATATATACTAAATTTTTTTTTTGAAAATCTAGGGGGGGCCACTGCCCCCAGGTCCAAGAATAGCTCCGTCTCTGTCTCGAGGTTTGAGAAACAATTAAGGATATCTTTGTTGTTAGGGCTGAAGTTTAATCAAATAGTTATTTTAAAGGAAGAGCAAAGGAAGAAAGTCAATACATGGGACATAAATACGAGCAGCTCCTATCACTCAGCTTAGCAACATGCGCCTTAAAGGATACGTTTGCAGACCATTTAAATGATAATTTAAAGATTATAAAATTTAATTAATTTATTTATTTATTTGCGTTCTTAAGAACAACACTTCTAAAGGGTTAATCAAATATAGACAAATAAGTCGAGGCATATATATATATATATATGTTATGACGCTTTGAGTTTGGGATGTTATTATAATGATCCTTGTTAATTAAACTTCTCTCTCTCTCTCTCTCTCTCTCTCTCTCTCTCTCAAACTAGAGCTAATAATAATTAATTGAGTAACCTATTAAATATAATAATATGAAATTATGAACAACTTTGAGAGTAATACAACAAAGCAGCATGGCTAGGTCATGATCTTATGCACGATCAGAGATATTAATTTGAAATAATATTTACCTAAAGGATATCCCGAACTAGAGCTCCCATCAGAGTATGCTCAACTTTTGTTCACGTCTTTATAGCCTATATAGCTTCCTAGCATATATTTAATATGTTATTGAATTTGATCGTTGGAGAAATATGAACGGTGAACCTTTTTTTGTTTTTTCACTTCACCTTTTTAATATGATTACTGATCGAATACCAACCATGTGAGGGTGTTGGAGATGTGTTCGTGAAGATAGCTCGATGTGTTCATGGAGGCAGCATATCGACAACATATCAAATGTCCGGGTACGGTTTCTGGCATCGTGATTCCAGTTGTGTTCATGTGCTTATAAGGCTTAGCTATAATATGATATGATTTGAACGATATCAATTTCTTACACACAGCAAGGAAGGAATTGATTCCATGGCAGGATTAACATCTCTTTATTTTTGTATCAGCCTCCACCATTGTTTCCAAGAATATTATAGGGATGTTTTTCATGAATGTGTAAAGTATAAAGTATAAGCAAAAGTTACGTATGTTCTGCATGAAATAAGAGAGACAAACTAGGTTGTGGTCGGAACTTAGACTGAGTATTACTACAAAGCGGATCATATGACTAAAAAGGTGTAACAAAACGCTATTCCCCAACAATCAAATTGATTCTCTATACACATATTCGTCTCCCATATATGTTGATATTCATTCTTCTGGGTGATTTACAGTAGTACTGAATTATTAATATTAACTTTGGCTTACAATCTATCTATCTCTCAGAATGCCAAAAAAAAGGGAGGGGCTGATTTGAAAGCATAGGATCAGATGCCTCTTCCTGTTATCTTTAGATTGTTTGCTTTCTTCTTCATATAACACCACCAATTCGCCATGGATAAAATTAAGTTGATCTTATATTAGAATAGATAAATAATACAACGCAAGTTTGACTAAGGTTCTCATAGTCCCATACTGTAGAGGTAATAATTAAGAGCTAATTATTATTATTTTTATTAGGATTTACCGACTAGTTTTTTTTTTTTTTTTGGGAAACTTTACCGACTAGTTGAATGTTGAGTCATGAGTGCATAATGTAGCTGGAAACTTTAATTATCCATAAAGACAAAAAGATTTATAAAGAGAGAGAGAATGTTTACTTTTCATAAAAGTAGTTTTTTTTTTTTTTTTTTTTTTTTTAAAGAAATTCACAAATTAAAGTAGTTTTATATATATATATATATATGTACAACTTTTTGCAACTATATATCATACAATATAAATTAACTTATCGCTATTTCATTTTCTTCTTATTCTTTAGATATTTCAAGAACTTCTAAAATATTACTTACTAATTAGTTGCTCTTGTTAAGACTAACTTTTTTTTTTCTTTTTCTTTTTTTTGTGAATATTGTAAGACTAATTAATTACTCATTAGTTCATTTTAGCATTTTAATTTAATCTGTTCAATTTATTTGTTCATAAATGTTTTTTATCCTAAACCATAAGATAACTTGTAATGTTTCTGATAACTTCAAATTTCGGTAATCAACTACTAAATAATAGTAGTTGATTATATAAGATTATATTATTGTTAAAGTTTCTCCAATTTTTCCTATCAGAGTTGTATTTTAAATTTCTTAAACGTTATTAATAAATTTTTATTCAAACTAAAGTATCTTAATAATTTAAATGCATTTATATATAGTGAATCGATCACATGGTAGAAACACATTAATATGATGTATGCTACATCAATCACTTTTTTTTTAGAAACAAACACACACACAAAGGATAAGGAATGAGGTTCTAACTTCCAACACAAATTATAATAGATGATTAAAATAAGTTAAAATACATAATCAGTTTTTTTGAATACTTTGGTAATAAATTTTTACTAAAAATAATTTGTGGCCTTATAGTGCGTGCAGTGATGACTCTTTTGTTTGTTGATATAAAAAGGGTACACTTAAATGTGTAAAATAAAATGAATTTTTTTTTTTTTGGGGTTTAAAAATGACAAAATTTCTTTTGTTAGTCGGGGAAAGAAATCTTAAATGAGTATAATAAATGTATAAAAGGACTATTCTCATGGCTTAAGAAAAAATAAATAAATAAAAAGGAGGAGGCATGCATCTACTTGGTACAACTATGGCATATATGAAGCAATTTTTACTATATAGGATATGATATATTTAGGTTTGTTCATCAGTTGAATCGGAGTGGTTTTTGGGCAATTTTATCACCAAACCGACTAGGTCTGTTTTCCACCGACTGGTGCCGATCAAGACCGCCTGAGGTTGATTTTCCATGCCTCATGGTTATCTTTCATCAGCTCTGTAGTATAATAGATTTATTATGAAAATCTTGACTAGTGAAAAACATTACAACTAAGAAAAATGTTGAAAATATTAACAATTTTGCACAAACAAATTTTAAAAAACTCACAAATTACTTGACATAGCAATTAATTAATAAAGTAATTAGTGTATCATTAACAACATAATAATTATATTTCTTAATTACCTTTTTGTTTTGCGTTCAAAATTTGGCACCTTAGTTTGTAAGTTTTATATGGTAGAATTTATAGTAGTTGTAGCATTCAACTAATCATATAATTTTTTAGGAGTTTCTGATAATTAAAAAAAAAAATACAATCTTATAGTTTAGGAGGTTAATTACTCAAATGTAAAGTTTAGGAGATACCCTGCACATAATAATCTTATTGCTAGCTTGAAGTGAGCAGAAAATGCAGTATAGCCTAAATTTATAATTTTAAAAATCCACAAAATTTTTAAGGATTAGGCGTACAAATGGATTACTATTACTTATCAAAAAAAAAAAAATTCTAAAGTGGATAAAATATTATGGCTGTATTCAGCTACTTCTAAATAAAGTATTTTAGAAAAACACAATACAAACTTCTACCACGTGCTATTCTATTTGTAGCCAAGTTCGGGAGCTTTTTGGGTACATCCTTCTTTAATTAAGTAATTGATGATAGTGCTTCTAAGTTTTAACTCATGCAAACACAAATGACGATACGATAATATTAGGAGTTAACTAATTAAAGTTCAAAGTGCATACAAAAAATAGATAATCATTAGGTCATTAATATCATCCACACATCATCATTAAGATCGTGAGCATTGGCTAATATTGGATTTTCATGACCCCCTTTACAATACAGGCGAAAGAGTATTCTAGTCGAGAATCTTGGCATAATCATAGCCATGTGAATTTGTGGGTGTGCTGGAACAATACCTTACTAGCTAGGTAGGTAAGTCATAAGTCATCGCATCCCCTCAGTGCGGGAATATATATATGTTTTTTCCTTTTGCATATAAGAAGCGTAATGCAGTAAAACGTGATCTTAGAATGAATCCAAAGCAATTAAGCAAGCATACTTTTTCACTGTCAAGATGATTTTTCACCTAGCACGCGAACCACTTCATCATGCAAAGGAATTTTAGCTAAAATAGGCAAAATGAAAGCTGTCTAGAAGGGAATTTTCACTGCCATGCCATTTTATGTGCCATATGAGGCAAAAAGATTAAGCAGTACCCCAAAGCAAGTGGAGGATAATATTGAGACTGACATATCTTTTGCGCTAAACCCATGCACGAGGCATTTATTGGCTAAAAAAAGGAGAGGAGATCATGTGCTATATGTACGTACATGAAAGGAGTTTAGGAAAATAGTTAAGAGATATGTTGTTGATGCAGAGCAACCTAGTAGATCATAGTCTTTATTTTTCGTGGGTGCTTATTTAGTTGTCATTCTTTTGCACTGATTTGGGAATCAGAAGTGGTTCTTCCTTTTCAGTCTGAGCTTTGTTCTGTTCTTACTTTGTTCTGTCACATGCTGACTATATGAGATCGACTGCCCCCGACACAAAAAAGATATCTGACTTAAGGATCAAAAAATAATAATTTTTGCTTTACATTTGAGTAGAGCTAGGGTTGTAAATGAATTGAGCCAAGTTCAAGCCAAAATTTAGGATCAACAATTAAATAAGTCAAGTTTAATAAAGTGTTCATGAACAAATCTCGCTAGTATAAGGCTCTATTTAAGCATATATAGTATTATGTATTTATATGTATACATATATAAAAGTATACTTATGCAGACTTGATATTGAAATGTGCAAATTTGTAAACAAATTCAAAAATATGAAATTTTTAATTTTTAATTTATTGATAATATAAAGAGTCTGTTACATAATTAAAATTTTATATAATTCTTAACAATACAAGGTTGGTGAATCAAATTCTTTTTAAAAGTTCTTAACCAATAATCATTCTATCTAATTAACTTAGATAACAAAATCTCAAGTACAATTTAGTTACAAATTATTAGCATAGGTTTGTGAAGAGGTGAAAAATTTTAGTGATGATGTTTACCATATATAGAAAAAGAATAAATTAATCAGTTACTATTAATTAGCATAGATTTTTGAAGGTGTAAAAAATCACATGTTTACCATATATAGGAAAAAAATTAGTTAATTAGTTAATTAGTTATTAGCATAGATTTGTAAATGAGTAAAAAAATGTAGTCATGTGTTTACCATATATAGGAAAAGAATTAGTTAATCAATTATTAGCATGGATTTCTGATGAGGTAATCTTTTTTAGTAGTAATGTTTACCATATATAGAAAAGGAATAAGTTAATCAATTAATTAATATTAGCATGGGTTTGTGAATGAGTTTAATACATTTTTCAGAAAATAAATCAAACATTTTACAAATATTAAGAAAAGTATGAATAATTACAATATATTTATGTGTATAACTCAATGAATTGGTAAATGCATTTTTCCTTTTAAAAAAAATATACATTTCAATTCATAATTGAATATTTATTATTTCTCAATTTAGTAAAATTACCTAGTTAAATAGATCCTTTATATATATATATATATATAAATAAAAATAGATAGTGGAGGATGGGAAGACGGAGTTTGAACCACGTACATAAACCACCACAAAAGATGCTATGGCTATGATTGAACCCCCCTAGCTAGGTAGGTTGATGGGGTAGCTTGTGTTATGTTTCAACCGTATCGACCAAAAATAAAGAATTGTGCATCGATCTTAATTTAGGTTTCGAGCATTCACATTACACATCCCATGAGAGGTAGTATGGTTAGCCAATGACACATGGATTCTCTAGCATACAATGGTCACCATGTACAGACCTTTTTTTTTTATATACATAATCAATTTTAGCCATACAGCATGATGGAGACGTGGGCAAAGCATGTGTTTCTAAATTCTAAATACTTTTTGAGTCCAATCGAAATGCAGCGAATAGCTTTAATTTGTTCCCAGTAACTCAATCTTGCACTGCAGGATATGCAAAGTGTTTTTTTTTTGTTTTTTTGTTTTATTTATTTAAAACAAAATATTTTGTCTCATTGGTAATGACATGCATGATATACTTGTATAGTTCAAGATGTATTGGATTAATTAATACAACACATAAGCAAGATTTGCTAGGGTGTGCTGGGATTAATTAATACAGCACATAATTAAGCAACTAAGCAAGGTAGGAAATTCGGCATTCTTCCCTAGTATATTGATTACTGAATTTGTTTTTTGATGGTCAATAACAAAAGGTCATTTTGCTTACACAAAAGATATAGGCCAAAATCATATATATAGTTACCACTGCAGAGTTGGGCGAATTAGTACTTTTTCAAGCAAGTACTAAGTGGTTGGAGGAACAAAAAGAGTGGATTTGACTTGTTGGAATCCTAATATATATAATTTTAACCATTTAAAAAAGCAAAAATCATGGAGTAAATGTAAAACTTACTTTTTTTTTTTTAAAAAAAAAAAAAAAGAAAAGAAAGAAAGAACATAGGGCCATTTTTTTGGTCAAATGTCATACCCTATTGGCCTATTCAAAGAATATATCCATAGGGAATTTTTCTCCTTTTTTGGTAAACCCATAGGGAACTTTATTGAACAGGCATGACGTATTATCATATAAGGAAAAATCATAAATTGATGGTCTCTTTCCAAAATTCATTACACCCATAGGTTTGGACAATTCTAACCTCTATTGAAAGTAAATGTGCAATGCTATTATGCATTTATGCTACAACCACAAGGCTCCAATTATTGGCCCTCACACTAAAATTAAAAAGAAATTCGAGTGCATTTTTTTGTATTTTTAATGGAAACATTCAAAGTTCAAATAATTTATCTCTAATTATTTATATATTAAAAAATAAAAGATGAAACGAGTTTTCTATTGACATGACCAATTCTTTCATACTTATAATTTATGACATACGTTTCTCAAAAAAAATAAAAAATTATGGTACGTGAATAGCACATTTAATCTATATATATAAATAGGTAAAGTTTAGAGAAAATCCAATTTGATTTTAATTAGATTCTCAATTTTGTGTCATATATCTTATTTAATTTTTAATTTTTAATTTTTTGCCAGGTGAATTATTAAGTGTAAAAGTACTTTCAATTTTTTAAAAGGCACGTTCAATTAAAAACTGATCAAATGATAAAAAAAACATTAATAACTCATAAGTAAATAGATTATAATTTACACTCAAGTCAAGATTTTGAGACAATTTGTAGACCAATTTACATTTTAACCCTTAAAATTTAGAGCTATTTTCATTTTAGTCCTTTAAATTTGAAAATTTCCATTATAGTTCACCGCGTATAATTTCATTTTCAATAGAATCCTTTCGTCTATCTCCATGACTGTTTTTACATTTAAGAGAGAGAGAGAGAGATAAAACAACAAATGAAGAAAAAACGTTGTTTTGGTGACATTTAACCATCAAATCAATCACAGAAATGGACATATTAAAAATAGAATCAAACTTAATGATCAAAATAAAAAACTTCAAACTTAGGGGATCTAAAAATAACCCCGAACACTTAAAACTAAAAAAATATAATTTAGTCAAACTCGGAAGAGTGTTGTATTATGTATATCTAAAATGACATAGTGATGATACTTTCAAGCATATCACATTGATGATGACTATTAATTCCACTATGATTTCCCAAAGAAAGAAAGAAAGAAGGAAAGAAACTAAAATTTTTAATTAAAAAATTAAAAAAAAAAAAGAAGTTGCCGCTAGAAATCTAAGCTATTCAAAGTGAGTTAGTGCTATGGACACACTATTGTCGTAACAACTTTACAACAAAATCTAAGTGACAAGCTGTTATTGGTTTTCACAAACTTAGGTGACAAGCTTGTATTGATTCTCGTATGCGAAACTATTGTGGTGGTAGCATTATTCTCAAGAACCTTATCAAAGTCACACTAATAATGAGAAATGTTATATTCACGCTACTTTCACAATACTTCTACAACAAATTTTAAATGGTAAGTTATTATTGACGTGTAAAAAAGTAATTTTAGTAATAAATTCAAATTAAAACCAGTAATAATTTACCACGTAGAATTTGATACGAAAGTATTGTGAGAATAGTAGTTCTCGGCCAGGAATAGTAGTTGATGAATCGTCAACCAGAATTCTGCTGTGGCGAGGCGACCGTTACGCTATAATGCTTAATGGGATCGGTGACACTTGTCATGAACCCCTCACCCAGCCTGATATGAGAGAAAAATAAATAAACAAAAGCGAGTTAAGCACAGAATAATACTCTCTCTCTCTCTCTCTACTATAGCCATTTGCCACACAAATAGGAAGTAAATTTGTGGTCCAACGCGAGCTTCGGGTTGACCATGCCTCCAACACTGCCAGGCTGACGGCTAAGTACGGACACTCCTACATCCTTTGTCTATATATATATATATGCGCAACTTTTGCCACCCCATACCTTCCAATTTCCAAGCTAGCTTTTCTGTAACGTCCTTCAAGCCGTAGTTTCTCTTACAACAACCAAAAAGGCAACACTATAATACCCAAAAACCAATACCAAAAACGACTCTCTTTTGTTGTTTATCTTTTCTCTCTGTCTCTTGTCTGTTGTAAGCTCTCTTTTTCCGTTATTCTGTTTGTTTGTTGTCTTTGATGGAGTTTCTGTTTATTTGGTACGTTTTTGTTCGAGGTTTGGAGCTAATTAGAAAAGGTGTGAAGAAGGGACACATGTTTACATGTTTTCACTTGGTGTATTAGAAGGTGGTAGGGTCGTAATTTTTAAGGCTAATTAATTCGCCAGCATCATCATCATCAATCATCGTCATCTTCATCATCATCATCATCGTCATCATCATCATGCCTAAAGGTGGTGGTACCATGTTGCAGGACGTGATTGACTCACCGGATCAGCTTCCCCTTGTAATAACTTTTTCTTAATTCTTTCTCATGTTCTTCATGCATATCCTACATATCTTCTTTTTGGCTTAGTAACAATTAATGCATTCATATTTGTTTTATGTTTTTTCCAAACCCAATTAATTTAATTGGCTTATTTGATCATGTTCTGCAAGTGAAGTTGGATTTCAATTTGTTTTGAAGCCCAAATTCGGGTTTTGATCTCCAAAGTTTCTTACTTACCTAAAAACATTCATTTATGCATGTTTGTCGCGAGAACTAATTTACCTAAACAAATTTACAATTGATTTGCTATGAGTTTCATTCATGTTCATATTTTTGCTGCAGTTATCTTTTCAACTTCTTTTTTCTTACACTAATGCTTCTTTGGGTGAAAATTGAAATTATAGGTCTTGTTAGTTGAAATCTTTCTTCTCAAGTTTCCCAAGGTTGCTTTCCCCCTTCATTCCCTTTTTCTTCTCTTGATCTCATCCTTTTTGCTAACTTTCCTCATTTGATCTTATTATTGAATGTGTAGCTTAATATTTACATTCCCAAAAAGTTCAATGTATATTCTATTGATTTTTTTTTCTTTACAAATTCCTATATTTTGGAGAGATATAAACTGTAAAAGTACTGTACTGAGTTTTTACATCACAGCCGTTGATTAGTATTTTTATTGGCCATTTGAACTAATACGCAGCTTCCTGAAGAATTTGCAGTGCTAATGGCTTTTTCTCTCATCTCTTTTCTTTTTTACTTTTTCATCCCTTTTAAGACAATGATATTTTGATTCAGAGGAGAAAAGAATGCACAAGAAACTTGCTATTCATTTGATTCAGTCAAACTGTTCGATATAACATTCACTCAAAAGACAATATTGCATTGTTCTATCCAAGTATGCAACCCCACCAAATTGTCATTGTCCAAGGCCACCATTGTAGCTTAGTATTCCAATCCTGACTTTGCTTGTACTAATTTCAAATATGCCTTTAATTATTTGTGGAATATGTAGCTTTTTATGCTTTTCTATTAAGCATTCTAATTATGATTCTTTTGGTTAGTAAGATTGATGATGGGGTATATGTCAAGCATTACGTATGGATAAGATAATGTGATCATTTTAGTGCCTTTCAATTCTGAGTTTTTGTACAGACTGGGCTATTTCTATATTTTGAACAGAACTTACATACCATGAGCTTCCTTCTTTGTTTATGATATTGATTTTTTGCTAATATTGGGTACCTTTATTAGTACACGTCACATGGAGCACAAATGCACATCCTTTTCTACTTTGCACAAAAAAGAGACGTTGAAACCATCCACTTTTGGAGGATTTAAATGTTTTTGATCATATATGGATACAAAAGATTGGTACATGGTAACCACACTATAAACCAGGTAAAAGTTAAAAGGTGTGGGCTGAAATAAAAAGAAGTGCAACATAATTAAAGAATATTAGCCTTCAGTTTTGACCTTGGATTTCTTTTCAAATCATGGTTTGCGAATCGAGGCATTGTGTCTATTAATAAATAGGAATTAGATTCAAACCCATAAGAGATAAAAATGAAGAATGATGCATCTATTTTGCTTAAAGTTAAGGTTCATTGTAATCTTATTACTGATGTTAAAGTCTGCACAATTGCATTTATTCATATTCATGATGTTAATATTACTTTACAATGTTTTGCAGGATGAAATTTCAAGCCCAATCAGTGCTCAAATTTTCGACATTTGTGACCCAGAACTCTTCCCTGAGACCTTACCGAATTCTGAGGTCACTTCTAGCTCAAACTGTTGCTATGAAGAGAATTCCTATGCCACAAATATTCAGTTACCTCAAGATATAGACAAGAAGTACAATGGTTACCAAGATAACAATGGCAATCCTAATACAACCTCCAACCCTGCCCCCGCAACCACCAGCACCAGCACTACCACCACTGCCACCAACACTAACAACACCACCAACAATAGTAGCAATCTGTCAATAATATTTGATTCCCAGGAAGAAATTGATAATGACATCTCTGCTTCCATAGACTTCACTCCTTCCCCTTCTTTTTCTGTCCCACCATTTCTTGCCAACCAACAAGACCAATTTGATTTCTCTTCAGTGCAGCCTCAAATTCCTTTATCAGAGTCTATTGTTGAGGGTTTCTCACAGTACCCTGCGGAGCCAGTTGCACCTCTTATGGGGGCTCCCTTATCATCTGTTTTTGAAGAGGATTGTTTGTCTTCTGTGCCCTCTTATGTGCCTTTGAATCCTCCATCTTCTTCTTGCTCTTTTCTCGGCCCTTCCTTGGGTTCATACATGTCTGCTGGGGCCTTGAATGCTGCTGCATTATCTGCGGACAATTCTGGGATTTTTGTTGGAAGCATTCTTATGGGTTCTGAACTGCAACCTCAAGAATTGGATTATCAGGGAGAAACTGGAGGACTTTACTGTCCAGATTCTATGCAAAGGGTATTCAACACTGGAGACCTTCAGGTACTAGCAGTTCTGTTGGACTACTTTGATGCCTATTCTTATAGATATGTCTTATCTTCTCCTCCATAGGAACCAAATTTGACAGTTTGATTCAATGATTTAGAGTTAAGGAATCCACTTTATAGGGCGATAGAGATTTGAACTACAAAAAGAGCATTTATTTTTATGCTGCACTAGGTAGCTAGTTGTGAAGTTGACCAGCATGGTCAAAGAATACCTTTAGGATTGAAAATTCTAGACTAGTAAAACTATGACCTTCTTGCCATCGATTTTACATGTCTCTCATATGGGAATCAAATTGAGTATAGCAAGAGATAACTAGAATAAGAAGGCCATCAAATCCAACTAGTTATCCATCCATTTATTTGAGTTAATAGTGATCTGTAGGGAGAGCAGCTTCACTAGGGAGTTGGGACAAAATAGAAGAATATCAATGCTTTAGATAAATTATCACCCTAACATGGCATAAGAAGTAAACATTTTGGATTGTATTTGTATAAAATAGGGACTTTTCTTAATTTTCCTTCCCAATTTTTCTTTTAGGCACTTAGTACTGAGAGTCAGCAACTGATGGGCAAGGCTGGGGGTTCTACTCCATTAGCATCAGAAATTTCAAGTTTGGAAGACACAACTTTCAAAGTAGGAAAACTCTCTGTGGAACAAAGGAAAGAGAAGATCCATAGGTATATGAAGAAGAGGAATGAGAGGAACTTCAGCAAGAAAATAAAGGTATTCTCTCCCTCCCTCTCTGTTACGCACAAAACAAGAACCTATGAATTCACTACCATCATTAATGATATTTAGCTTCATATTGAAGCATAGCTTATGTGCTTGCATGTTTGTTTTCTCGTAAATCGTCTTAAAATTTCAGTTACTAATGGTGAAAGCATATGTGCAGTATGCCTGCCGCAAAACACTAGCAGACAGCAGACCTCGAGTCAGAGGAAGATTTGCAAAGAATGATGACTTTGGAGAGGCACATAGGCCTGCTTGTAGCAATCATGAAGAGGATGATGATGATGAAGTAAGATTCATTACACATAAACCACTTATATTTAACAATGACATGTGTAAAATTCCCCAAAACTTTAAAATTTTGGATCAATTTTTCCAATTCAAGAAATAGTTCATAATTAATTCTCTAATCCTACATTTTTATGTTTTTCTACAGGTAGTTGTGAAAGAAGAAGAGGATATGGTGGATTCATCAGATATCTTTGCTCATATTAGTGGAGTGAACTCCTTTAAATGCAACTATCCAATTCAATCCTGGATATGACGTGATAGATTTTGCAACACTAAACATGATTACAATTTTGCAGGACCCTCTTTCAGCCTAGATGTATCTGTCTAGGATTTTTCTTTTTGTTTTTTGTTTTCTTTTTAAAAAGAAAGAAAAATAATAATTGGGTCAGTTATATATATATATATATATTTATTTATAAATAATTGTCAGGATTATATATTAAAGTGAATAACAATGTAGCTCTGTATATATATACTACTACATCACTTGTACCAACTTCAAAATCCAATAATTGTACAATGGCAATCTTAATTACTGGAAATAGTACTAATGGAGCAAAATTTAGTTTGAACAGTGAGTACATGCTTAAATTCACAGGCATTGAATATTCTTTGAATTGGGCAACAGATATATGGCAAGCATAGTCATAGTGAAAAACAATAGTAATTTTATTTGTGCTATTGACATATATTGTGTTAAATGGGCTTGTGGTCACTGTTATTACATACAATTTGTTTAACTCCTAAGAATCTATACGAGTACGACCCACATCCGAATCTGCAAAATCTAAATAAATCCATTATCATTAACTCAACTTTCTCTGGGCTTCACCACCACCAACTTTCTCTGGGCTTTCCTTACATGGGCCTTGATTTGGAAGCCTTCCCAACAATTGACGCCCTTTCCAATTCCACCCCTTAAAAATTAAAATGGCGGGAACTGACCTCTTCTTGCCGTTGGTGATTGGACATGGAGAGCCTGGGTTTAGACCCGACAAAATTGAACTTGTGTTCTTTAATCCATTCAAATAAGAAATTTTTGGAGTATAACTTGTTGATTTGGACTCGATGATTGGAGATGGTGATGGAAAGCCGGAGACCCAACAAAATTGAACTTGTATTTGTTAATCCATTCAAATAATAAACCTTTGGAGTATAAAAGTATTCACCTAATATAATTGAAAAATGTGTATAAGTTATACAGATTTACTTAAAAATGACTCACATTAATTCGTGTATAATTATATAATTTTACAAGTTTGTTAAGTAATTAGATAAATTTATACTAACACTATTCATCTTATATTTAGTTATTTATTCTTCATTTTAAGATGAAGAAAGAATGATATTTTAATGAAGAAAGAGAAACAATTAAAAAATCAAGAAAAAAAAAAGATATTTTAATAAAATGTAGTGTAAAATAGATAATCTAATGTGGAGTGTTTTGAAAAATTAGTATATAAAATAGAAAAAATAGATTCTTATTATAAAATAGACAAAAAATTTTGCACGAGTAGATATAAATACTTTACTTGTTGCTTTGAACTTGATGATTGGACACAAAGAGCTGAAATTTAGACCTAATAAAATTGAAATTGTATATGTTAATCCATTCAAATAAGAAACATTTGGAGTATAACTGGCTGATTTGGACTTGACCCAAGTGTACCCATTTATGAACATAATAATAATAATAAACACATTTTCAAAGCATATTTGTATGTTAAATCAATATTATATTTTCTATAATGCAGATGAAAACCCTTTTTAGTCCAATCCATACTATTTTGAATCGACCCAACCATACCCATTTGTCAAGTCTTTATTATAAATTTTTTTTATTGACACAATTTCAACTTACATTTGTGTATTAAAGTTGTATTATATTTTATATATTGTAGAAAAAATGTTAATTATATTACTCGACTTGACATTGCAATTCTCATAATATTTTCAGAGTCAAGTTTACGACTAATATTACTGTGGGGGGTAAAAGCCCAGAGCTGCTTAATGGGCCCGGAACGCCCTGTTAAGGACTGTTATATTTCCGAGGAGCAATAGATGGTTAGAACGGCCCATCTGAAGGCAGGAGGCCCAGAAGTAAAGGAGGAATGCTATCCGAAGAGGTCACTGCTGGTCCGAAGACGTCCTGCTCCTCGACCACAAATAGCCTTGATCAAACAAACGTGAGGAAGACCCGAATAACCTTCCTAACAATCTCAATGATAATGATAAGTCCTGAGTGGATTCAGAGATGATCAGAACTAGAGAAAAATATCTAAAGGAAAAGCTGCTACCACTGCATTTAATGCGCTGCAACAGCTTTTCTGGCCGCATTTATGTGAAGAAAACCCTTGAACAGTGCAACCTCAGCTACCGCCACTCACAAAGAACTAAAGTAGACACAGGACGTGACATGCACTTGAGTAGATGCGCGGATGAAGAACAGGTGGACGATGGAGATGATAGGAAGGGATGCTATATAAAGAAGAAGGGTCCCTGATAATGGGGGGGGGGGAAAAGAGAGAAAAAGGGAGAGAGAAGCCTTACTGTAGCTCTGAATGCTGTAATCACTGCTCACTTAATAAAACATCTCTTCGGACATTCATTCATGGAGTTGTTCAAGCTTTAGTTCATGTTCATGTTATCATCACTGCACGTAACCTAGCCAACTGTTCTGTGCTTTATAAACAGCCCAGCTTTTTCGCTCACTCTCTACAAATTCATTGTTCTGGGTTCGTTGGGCCTTTAACCCATATCCTTTGGGCTTGGGCTACAAAAACAGACCCTACAATTGGCGCCGTCTGTGGGGAGAGCTTGTGCAGGGGTGGAGACAACAGTAGGTGATGACTGAACACGATGAACAAGAAGCAGAGTCTAGAGCATCTCAGCATGAGGACCCTTTTCTTAACCTGGAGCGAAGACAAGACCGCGAGGGTAGCGTGTACACCATACCCCCTGGTCAGGGCTAGTCACATGGCGGAAGGCACATGTCCCATGCAGAGAAGAACCGAGATTTGCAGCGGGAGGTTGAAAAGCTAAAAAGGGAGTTACGCCATGCAAAGAGGAAACGGGCTTCCTCGTATTCTGATGAGGATCCTGATGATGAGCCGGACGTCACTTATCAACCCAAATCCAGGACACCAGCCAGCGAGTCCTATACCTATGAACAGGAATCTCCTCACAAGGGGCAACGCAGAAGTCCATCACGTGGAGATGTCGGATGCGACGCCATGAGCAAGGCTCTAAACCAGATTTCCAGGTCACCCTTCACGCGCAGGATTGAAAAGGCTAGACTTCCTCGGCGCTTTAACCAACTAACGTTCACCATCTACAACGGTAAAACAGACCCCGTGAAACACGTGAGTCATTTTAACCAAAGGATGGCTGTCTACTCCAGGGACGAAGCGCTGATGTGCAAGGTTTTCCCTTCCAGTTGCCATGAGGTGGTTCGATGGGCTGAGCCCAAATCCATCAGCTCCTTCAAAGAGCTCACCCAAGTTTTTGGTTCACGATTTGTCACATGCCGAAGAGCGGCCCGACCTCTGTCCTCTCTACTGTCTTTGACCATGCAGGAAGGAGAATCCCTGAAGGTGTATTCGGATAGATATTGGGAAATGTTTAATGACATGGAGGGCAATTTTGACGCAATGGCCCTAGAAATGTTTAAGCTCGGCCTCCCTACCGATCACGGTTTAAGGACATCCTTGTCTGGTAAACCCATTACTAGCATTCGTCAGCTAATGGACCGCATTGAGAAGTACAAGAGAGTTGAAGAAGACCAACAACAAGGGAAAGGCAAGGAGAAGGTTATCCCCCTGGAAAGGAGGAATTTCAGGTCGGACCGATACACCAACAGCAAACCAAAGAGAGATTTTCCTGCGCAGTCAGGAACGGCCAATCCCCAGACTGTCAACACCGTATTCAAAGACCCAGTCCACCAAGTTTTAGAAAAGGTCAAGAACGAGCCATTCTTCAAGTGGCCGAACAAGATGGCAGGGAATCCTGACAGACGTAATCGCAATCTCTACTGCCAATACCACTAGGATCATGGGCACATGACTGAGGACTGCAGGAACTTGTGGATTCATTTGGAACAATTAGTCAGCGAGGGGAAATTGCGACATCTCCTACATCACACCACTGGCCGAGGAGGTCCGATGAGCGCGGACTCCCGGAGGGATGATCATCTGAAACCCCCTCTGGGAACTATCAACGTTATCTTTGCGGCCCTAGAGAGAACAGGATCCTAGCCATCCAAGGTCATGTCGGTGGATTGCTTACATGCAGGGGAATCTGGCCAGGGTCCGAAGAGGTGCAAACTGGATGATCAGCTGGTTTTAGGCTTCTTGGACGCCGACAAGGTGGGCACTGTCCAGCCTCATGATGATGCGTTGGTCGTCACCCTCAGAATTGGGGGGTACGATGTGAAACGGGTGATGGTTGACCAAGGAAGCGCTGCGGAAATAATGTACCCTGATCTCTACAGGGGGCTGAACCTCAAACTTAGTGACTTAACACCATATCATTCTTCGCTGATCAGTTTCGAAGGAAGAGTGGTCACCCCGAAGGGCCAAATACGACTGCCTGTGCAGACTGGCTTAGAGGTGGTGGAGGTGGATTTCATAGTTGTGGACGTTTTTTCACCCTATACGGCAATTGTAGCCAGACCTTGGCTTCATGCGCTGGGGGCGGTTTCTTCCACCTTGTATCAAAAAATCAAGTATCCTTCCGAAGGCCGAGTTTGCGAAATTCGGGGGGACCAATCCGTAGCTAGACAATGCTTAGTGGCTGCCATTCAACATGAACCCGAAGCCGAGTCATCGACCAGAGCTGAAAGGGGCTTATAGCAACCAAAGCATCGGTTAGCGCCCACAGAAGATCCGGACGAGGGCGCAGGGTGCGAAGATTTGACAAAAGTCCTCATCGGGGATAATCCCGAAAAATTCTTCCAAGTCGGATCCCAGCTACCCTTGCAAGAAAAAGAGGAGTTAGTGCAACTTCTTAAGGAAAACCTCGACGTATTCGCCTGGAACGCCTATGAAGCCCCTGGGGTGGATCCGGACTTTATATGCCACCGTTTGAAAGTAGACCCCCAGATCACCCCTAAGAAGTAGCCACCTCGGCGTCCATCCAAGGAACACGCTAAAGCGGTCAGAGAAGAGGTAGCAAAGCTCAAGCAAGCTGGGGCTATTAAAGAAGTTTTCTACCCAGAGTGGTTGGCAAATACCGTGGTGGTGAAGAAAAGGAGGGAGAATTGGCGAGTATGCGTGGACTTCACCGACTTAAATAAGGCATGCCCCAAGGATCCATTCCCCATGCCTAAAATCGATCAGCTAGTAGATGCCACCGTCGGACACCCCCAAATGAGCTTCTTGGACGCGTTCCAAGGCTATCATCAGATACCCTTAGCCCAGGAAGACCAGGAGAAGACTGCTTTTGTGACTCCCATGGGCAACTATCACTATAAGGTGATGCATTTCGGCATAAAAAATGCGGGTTCTACTTACCAGAGGATGATGACGAGAATATTTGAACTGCAGCTGGGAAGGAATATCGAGATTTACATAGATGACATGGTGGTGAAGAGCAAAGTGGTGTCCGAGCACGTGAAGGACCTAGAAGGCACTTTTGAAGTTCTCAGGAAGCACAAGCTACGCTTGAACGCTGCTAAGTGCTAGTTTGGTGTGGGGTCAGGCAAGTTTCTGGGATATATGGTGACTCACAGGGGAATCGAGGTCAACCTTGATCAGATAAGGGCCATTAATGAGTTACAACCTCCTCGGAACCCTAAGGAGGTTCAGAAACTGACGGGGATGACGGCAGCCCTAAATCGATTCATCTCTCGATCAGCGGATAGGTGCCGGCCTTTCTTTTCCTTGATTAACAAGTGGAAAGGGTTCGAGTGGACAGAGGAGTGTGCTGTAGCCTTCCAGCAGTTGAAGGATTATCTAGCTCGACCACCAATCATGTCCAGCCCTAAACCCGACGAGGTCTTGTTCGCATATATCGCTGTAGCTACCCATGCCGTAAGCTTGGTACTGATCCGAACAGAGGGCGGTGTGCAGAAACCCGTTTACTACGTAAGTAAGTCGCTTCATGAAGCCGAGGTCCGTTATTTACCGTTGGAAAAGGCTATTTTAGCAGTGGTGCACGGTACACGAAAGCTCCCACATTACTTCCAAGCCCATACAATCATCGTCCTCACCCAGCTTTCGCTCAGGGCTATACTTCGAAGTGCAGACTACACTGGGAGAATTGCAAAATGGGGCTAGTGCTGATATCCCCTGAAGGAATCGTTATTGAGAAAGCATTAAGGTTGGGTTTCTCGACGACAAATAATGAGGCGGAATACGAAACCCTATTGATGGGAATGAGTATGGTCCAAAGGATGGGAGGAAAGGCAGTAAAAGTATTCTCGGACTCAAGGCTGGTTGTGGGTCAAGTCCAAGGAGAGTTTGAGGCGAAGGACGAAAGAATGCAGGGATACCTGAGCCGAGCTAAACTTCTGCAGTCACGGTTCGAGTCTTTCAGCTTGCTGCATATTCTTAGGAGTGGCAACTCACACGCTGACTCCTTGGCGACTCTAGCCACATCTTTGGCACAAGATTTGCTGAGAGTTATCCTCATTGAGGACCTGCATAAGCCTACCGAAGCAGGAAAAGGAGTAATTCAAGTACATCAGGTCAGGGCTGGACCCAGTTGGATTGACCCGCTGGTTAAGTTTCTGAAGGAAGATATCCTGCCTGAAGAGAAGGGAGAAGTCGATAAAATTCGGAGGAAGGCAGCCAGGTTCTGGTTGTCCGAGGATCAGAAACTATACAAACGTTCCTATTCAGGGCCGTACTTGCTGTGCATGCATCCTGAAAAGGCTGAGCTATTATTAGAGGAACTGCATGAAGGAATCTGTGGAAGCCACACTGGAGGAAGATCCTTGGCTCACCGAGCCATCACTCAAGGTTATTGGTGGCCGAACATGCAAAAGGAAGCCCTGGATTATGCCAAAAAATGTGATTAGTGTCAGCGATTTGCTCCGCACATTCATCAGCCAGGGGGGACTCTCAACCCGCTATCCAGCCCATGGCCTTTCGCCCAATAGGGCTTGGATATCGTGGGACCATTCCCTAAGGCTGCAGGAAACAAGAAATATCTGTTAGTCGGCACTAATTACTTCACCTAATGGGTCGAAGCAGAGCCTCTTACAAACATCCGAGACGTAAACGTGCAAAAGTTTGTGTGGAAGAGTATAGTTACTCGATTTGGAGTCCCATATGCTCTCATCTCGGACAATGGCCTGCAGTTTGATAGCAAAGCATTTAGGAGCTATTGTAGCAAGCTAGGGATCATAAATAGGTATTCCACCCCAGCTTATCCCCAGGGTAATGGCTAGGCTGAAGCTGTCAACAAGGTCATTGTGAATGGCTTGAAAAAGAGATTAGACGACGCAAAGGGTAAATGGGTAGAAGAATTACCACATGTGCTTTGGGCTTATAGAACCACTCCACGCAGGTCTACTGGAGAGACCCCCTTCTCAATGACCTACGGGGCCGAAGCTGTCATACCTTTGGAAACTGGATTTTCGACACTGAGAACTAGCTCGTTTAGTCCGACGGGTAACGATGAGCTGCTAGAGAAGAGTTTAGACCTCATTGATGAAAGGAGGGAAAATGCAATGGTCAGATTAGCACATTACCAACAAAAACTCAGATAGGGCTACGATGCCAACGTAAGGCTTAGACCTCTGGAACCTGGCGATCTCGTACTAAGAAAGGTGGTTGGCACTGCAAAGAACCCAACTTGGGGAAAATTAGAGCCTAATTGGGAAGGGTCATATCGTATTACTTCAGGAGCTGGCATTAGGGCATACTTCCTTGAAGACCTAGACAATCATGTGATACCATGCCCGTGGAATGTAAATAACCTTAAAAGGTATTATTACTAATCAAACTCTTCTTTTAATCAGCATATCCATCTATTATGATTCCTTTAAGTGTTTAAACTTAAATCCATTCATGTCTGTAGTCCTCGGACTAGATGATTTGGGTTAGTTAATACCATGTTACGATTCCTTTAAGTGTTTAAACTTAAATCCATTCATGCCTGTAGTTCTCGGACCAGATGATTTGGGTTAGTTAACACCATGTTACTATTCCTTTAAGTGTTTAAACTTAAATCCATTTATGCCTGTAGTCCTCGGACCAGATGATTTGGGTTAGTTAGCACTGTGCTACGATTCCTTTAAGTGTTTAAACTTAAATCCATTCATGCCTGTAGTCCTCGGACCAGATGATTTGGGTTAGTTAACACCATGTTACGATTCCTTTAAGTGTTTAAACTTAAATCCATTCACGCCTGTAGTCATTGAACCAGATGATTTGGATTAGTTAACACCATGTTACGATTCCTTTAAGTGTTTAAACTTAAATCTATTCATGTCTGTAGTCCTCGGACCAGATGATTTGGGTTAGTTAACACCATGTTACTATTCCTTTAAGTGTTTAAATTTAAATCCATTCATGCCTGTAGTCCTCGGACCAGATGATTTGAGTTAGTTAGCACTGTGCTACGATTCCTTTAAGTGTTTAAACTTAAATCCATTCATGCCTGTAGTCCTCGGACCAGATGATTTGGGTTAGTTAACACCATGTTACGATTCCTTTAAGTGTTTAAACTTAAATCCATTCATGCCTGTAGTCCTCGGACCAGATGATTTGGGTTAGTTAACACCATGTTACGATTCCTTTAAGTGTTTAAACTTAAATCCATTCANAGCTTTTGAACCAATTCCAGATAAAGAAGTTATAGGTGGGAAGAGAATGGATGATTAAAATTGTGAATATATCTCACTCTCACCTCTAGATGTGGATGCCCAATCTTTCACAAACGTGCTAAAGGATGAGCCTTCATCATTGCAGTCTACAATAAGATTGTCTTTAACGCAGCCAGCTAAAGGTAGTAGCACTTTAAGACATCGGACAATGATTTCTTCAGCACACTAGATTTGGCAGTTTCACTGCTGAATTTTGAGTAAGCATCATTCTTATTGTACAAGCAGATAGAAGAAATATACACCGGAGGCATTATTTGGTCGAGAAAGGAAAGCTGATAATGGCAAAGATGGGTGGATGTTGGTGAAGATGGTTTGATAATCTCGTTTGAGATTACTTTGAACGACTTAGAGAGATTCATTTTATCTTGGCATTCAAAGTTCAAACTACTTTGAACAAGTGCTTCTATGACTCTTATGCAAATGGTGGTAAGTATAAGTGTATGTGTATATATAAATATATATATTAGACTACAAGATAGGTTCAAATTACATTTAATGTAACTTGATAAGAGTTACACCATTTGTAGACCGTAGATTTGTAATTGATCTAATAGTTAAAAAAATAGCATTAAATGCTAATTGACTTACACTTCATTCACTTAATTAATAGCAGTTTTGTTTCTTTCTCCTTATTTATTATTCAAAACCTTTTACATATATTCCTTTTATTGCCAATGAATTTACAAATATATTTCAATACTTTTTTCTTTTCTTTTTTTCTTTTTTGTTGAGTTCGTACTACTCTTTTTTTTTCCCCCCTTCTTTTAAGCCGGTCATACTCTTATGGTCTTATCAATTATGAATATATATCTTGTTTCGTTAAAAATAAATAAATGGGTAAGTGTTGTTTAATGACTGACCAAGCTTGTAATTTTTTGATTTGATATAGAATTTAATCTTCACAGAGACAATGTGAGACCAAGGTACTCTGTACTTCCCTCAGCAGTTTTTAATCTAATGACTGACCAAGCTTGTAATTTATCTGATGCCACTAGTGCTAATCTAATTTCCGTTAGATTTTTTGTCCCTTCAAAAGATGTGTCTATCATAACTTTGTATTTTTAACATAACTTTGTATTTTTCTCATTCACGGACAGTAATACAATCTATGATGATAATCAATGTGTCCGATGTTGGTATTGTCCTAAACGATGGTTTGGTTCATCGAGCTTGGATCACCTACAATGGTCCACGTCATTGGATGGATATTTGTTTAGGATCAAAAGATGAAGATTATCCAACAAAACCAATCTTCTCTGAGCAACTTGATCTCTCACTGTTTCTCAATGAATACATGTTCATAGGATTTTCAGCTTCCACAGGCAATTTGACTCAAATCCGCAACGTCTTGTCATGGAATTTCACGTCCACAAGCCAAGCCTTTCTTCGTATTCCTTCAACAGAAACATGTGAGAGAAAGATCATTGTCGAGGATGGTTTTGGGACTAGGAAAGCTCGTGCAGAACCACCAGGCAGCTTCTTGATTTTTGTGGCTGTGGTAGAGAAGAGAGAGAGAGTTAGATGTAATATTTTTTTTGGGTTTAAAGCTAGATAGGTATAAAATATAATAAATGAGGGATAATTAATGAGATTCTAATCAAAATATTAGTATTAATAAGGGTCTTTTTTGACCGTTGGATTTACTTAAATCCAATGGTTTTAAAAAGATGTAGCTCTAAAGAGTTACACTAGGTGTAACTTGAACCCATCTCATTAGATTACACTTTAATTCATGTTCATAAAGTGTATAAAAAAAATAGAGATTTTATAATATAAAAATTCAAAAAAAAAAAAAAAACTGAGATACTATTTAATCTAAACTTTAATTCATGCTCATAAGATGTATAAAAAAAAACAGAGATTTTATAATATATAAAAAAAATAAAAATAAAAATAAATCAAAAACTGAGCTATTCTTTCAATTTTTCATTGGTTCGTTCTTTATTAGCATTTATGCATTTCTTAAATTGGAATCATGACGTCAGGTGATTTATATATATTATTCTAAACTTTAATTCATAATACATTTTACCCTTTGAAATTTAAAATAATTGTTTTCATTATTTAAAAAGCATAAACTAATGATTTTAGTCTCTAACATGTCTAATTGAGCTATGACATGTCAATTTAGTTTGGCTATATATGTCATTCTTCCCTTAGAGATATTTAATCATATGGATTAGAAGTTATCATTTTATGTAAATTAAATATTAGAAATGACCACTTTAAACTTCAACTTCTTTAAATGGCTATTGTAATAATAAAATGACGTCACCTGATCTCCCTCATTTCTATATCAAATTGAACCTGTGTCTCTCTATCTCTCAATTGGTTTGGGTTTAGCTTACATGACCACGTGTGTGTCACATGAGTGATGTTAGTTAATTTAAATGGCTAACTAATAGATTCCTCAATTTAGCATATGTATGAAGTTTAGAGAATAAATTAGCTAAAATAAAAATTCAAGGGTAATAATCACTTTTCCAAAGTTGGGTGGGTTTGTCTTGGCATTTTTCCTTGGTATATATCAAGAAAATTTTGTTTTGGTAAAATAAAATTACTAGATCCTATCATTAGTATTTCCTAATAAAAAAATTAATTAAAAAAAAATCCTATCATTAGTACGCTTATAACTTCCACACGCACACACACACAAAAGTAAAAGTATAACTTAACTAAGCCTTAGTCACTACTAATTGGGAACAGCTACATGGATCGTTTTAAGCCACTTGAACCTATCTAGGGCCATGTCCACTCTTCAATTAACTCAATTTAATATTTTTCTTTTAAATGATTCTAATATTCAAGGCTTTAACCACAATATACAGTCATAGTCTTTTGAATTCTTAAGGAATTGCATCTATAGAATCAATCAATCATCAATCAGTATGTCATATTATATATAATAAAAGTTGGGCTTAGATGCCGTGGTTGCGCCAAGTGAACCAAATTGCAGAAATTTTCTTAAATTTTTAGATTTTAAGAAAAAATATATATAAGTTTTCTTCAACTATAATTTCTAAGCGGATAAAAATCTTAATTTGATTAAAGTTGAATTACACTTGCTGAATTTATAAGTGGATAAAAATAAAAAAATCATAACAATTAAAAGTCGTGCATCAGATTAAAGCAATTAAAGCAATTCGTCTTTCACTCAAATGTGACTTAATCTCAAGATGAAGGTTACATATAAAAAACAATGTAGTGCTTCCTTGGCCAATGAGACCCCGGTGAGGTTGAAACTTTAAAATTCAAGAGAAGAAAAGAGATGCAAATGACATGTAGCTCTCAAAGATAGAGCCACAAGGCATATACTTTTCCTCTCTAACATATGTGGCATCTTAGTTTTAAGGATATAAAAGTATATACTTCACGTGGTGCTAAAAAGACCCAGCAATAGTTGGGTCACGTGGTGCTAAATATTAAACCAAATCAAAAAAAAAATTAAATATCAAATAATTCATAATTAATACCCATCATACAGTTCTTTTGCGATATTATTCTCTTCTTCTACCTACAATATCTATTATTCATAATCCTTATTTTTTTAATTTATTCTTATCATTAAGTAAAATTAGATTAACATTATATTTATTTATTAGGATATTTAAATATTATTAAATTAATATTATTTTATCAAAATATCAAGCTACAAAACTTGATTATTAAGGGATATGCACAATCCAAATTCTTCAAGAGGTGATTAATATAAATCTATCCCAAGAAACAGTATATATCTCCAGTAATTTGATAATCTCTTTTTATTCTAAAAAACAGTATATATCTCCATTAATTTGATAATTTCTACATTGATGACATTTAAAAAATAAATAAATATATATATATATATATATATCAAAATTCCTTACAACTATCAACCACGTTCTCTTTCTCTCTCTTTTTAAATATTTTTTTAATTTTTAATTTTTTATATGTTACGTTATGTTGAATCAACTCTTTTTTCTTTTTCTTTTTTTCATTCTATAATTCTATTCATATGACCTTTTTTTAATTCCAATTTTTATGGGATAAAAACAAACATATTGATTAGATATCTTTAATTTCAGTAAGATTTAAATGAATTTTATTTCAAATGGAACTCTACCAATATACTATATATTCATTTTGGAGTGAAGCTTATTTCAATATGTGAATGCTTAAATCCCATGACAATGAAGGTATGCATTCTTTCTTCTTTTATTATTATTATTTTCATCTTGTTTATTTTCTTTAGTGTAAAAAAAAAAAAAAAAAAAACCGTGCATCAAGTGGTTATGTTATGTACTTCACGTGGTGCTACAAAGACCCAGCAATAGTTGGGTCACGTGGTGCTAAATATTAAACCAAATCAAAACAAAATTAAATATTTGCTAAATATTAAAAGACCTAGCAATTGGCATATCACATAAATACCCAGCAATAGTTAGGTTGCTTGTGTGTATATAAAATTCTTTAGACTATAGACTTTATTTAGCTTTAGACTTTTTGTTCATATAAAATTCTTCAATGTGGAGTGTGTGTGTGTGTGTGTGTGTGTATATATCAAATAATTCATAATTAATACCCATCATACAGTTCTTTTGCGCTATTATTCTCTTCTTCAATCTATCTACAACCTTACAAGTACGTATTGTACTCTACTCTTTTTTTTCCATCAAATTGAATATATATTTGTGTATTTGTTTAGGTTGATTTCCTTAAGTTTAATCGAATTTAGAGAATTGTTATGGATTGTCAATTGATTTTTTTTTTAATCATGTTAGTTTGATTTTTTAGAAATTATATAAGAATTTGAGCATTCATATCTAATTAACTAAGAAATTAATTTGTTAGTTTTGTGGTAACTCTTAGTCTGTGAATCTGTGATTCATGTTTGGAAAGATTAATTTATGTACTACATATGTAGGTCGGTTAATTATGTGTTTTCGAGGCTTACTTGGTTAACTATTTTTTTTTTAATTTTTTTTGGTAAATAACTAAATACTCGGTTAACTATGTTATTATTTATGTGGCTTACTTGGTTTATTATGTATTTCTGAGGCTTAATAAATACTGTAAATATTATTATTTTTTAAATATATTATACTCTTTGCAATTGTTGTGCATCTTATTATAATATGTTATTATGTTTGCGATTGTTGAAGGGTGTAAAAATTTTAATTTTTCAAAAATTTTACTTTTCATTTTTCTCGATCAAAATTTCTTTTGTTTTTAGGTAAATGCAAATTATTATTTTTTATATTATTTTATCATAATGGATAGACAAAATCAAAGATATAATCTCTTGGATGAAATCGACATTGAAAAAGACGATTGGAATATTAGAGTTAGAGTCAAAAGAATGTGAGAAGTTCTTAATATTAAAACAAATAATGAACTTATGAGTGTTGATTTGGTGCTGCTTGATGAGAAGGTAAGTTTTGAAATAAAATAATAAAATTACTTTTAGCTCTTCAAATACAATTGAATTATATTTTATTGATAATTTTATTCTCATTTTTTTCAGGATAATCTGATTCATGCAAGTATTAGAAAATCAGTTGTTAATCATTTTAGAGATATACAAGAAGGTAAAATTTATAGAATAAAATATTTTGGAGTTGTCAAAAACAAGAATGCTTATAGGATTGTGAATCACAAGTACATGATAAAATTTTATGCAACAACATTTGTGAAGTTGTTAGAAACAAATGATGAACTTATTGCAAAACAAAAATTTGAACTGGTTCCATTTGATGAGTTGAAGTATCTTGCTGACAAAAACACAACTCTAACAGGTAATTTTGATTATACATTTATACTTAAAATATAGGAAAAAAATTGGCCTTTACCCTTTTTAAAAAAACAATCCAGCATTTTTCTCTCTTTCTCAAACTAATCAGGGAAATGCTCATTTTTTGAAAATCGATTTTCTCAATATCGAGTTAAGTGCTATAGTGACGTTTTTAAGGAGCCTATAGTGACATTTTAAGAACTTATAGTGGCATTTTGTAACTCGATGTAAAATTAAAAAAAAAAAAAAATTGCATGTAACTCGACTTCATGGAGTTCTAACAGGTAATTTTGATTATACATTTATACTTAAAATATTGGAAAAAAATTGGCCTTTACCCTTTTTAAAAAACCAATCCAGCATTTTGCCCTCTTTCTCAAACTAATTAGGGAAATGCTCCTTTTTTGAAAATCGATTTTCTCAATATCGAGTTAAGTGCTATAGTGATGTTTTTAAGGAGCCTATAGTGACGTTTTAAAAACTTATAGTGGCGTTTTGTAACTCGATGTAAAATTAAAAAAAAAAAAAAAAACAATTGCATGTAACTCGACTTCATGGAGATCGAGTTACAAAACGCCACTATAGATCCTTAAAACGTTATTATAGGTTCCTTAAAACGCTATTATAGGGCTCTAGAATTTTTTTTTTTTTTTTTTTTTTACATTTGGGATAAATTTGCAGAGGCAATTAATGAAGATGTATGTTTTGATAATTCTATGGGCCTATTATAATTATCACATCAACCACTGTTACGACACATATGGTAAGCAAAAAAAAAAAAAAAAAGAGCTAATATGTGATTAACTTTAACGTAAACAAAAAAAAAAAATTAAAAAAATCTAATAACAATCTAGCTAATAATGTTAACTATTTTTTTGGGATAAAGTATTTAAAAAAAAAAAANTTTTTTTTTTTTTTTTTTGGTAATAACTTGATTTTGAGAAAATTGAGTTTTAAAAGAAGGACATTCCCCTAATTAGTTTGAAAAAGATGGCAAAAATGCTAAATTTTTTTTTTTGAAATGGGCATTTGCCCATTTTCTCCTAAAATATAGTTATATACTATTATCTTCATAGCTCATGATTTTGATTAAGCACTTTATCGTTTGTAGATGTAATAGGATCGTATGAATATCTCCCATGGAAAAGATAGAGGTGTATGGGAAAAAATCGAACAAAAGGCTAATTGAACTTCAAGATAATAGGGTAGTTAGATATTGATGAATATATTACTTAGATTTGTACATTTGTCAAGAGATAAATTTTTAATTGTCTAACAAAAATGTTTATGCAGGAGGGAAATTTTTTAATTTTAATTTTTTTGAGAATACTAAGTATTTTAACACACACACACAACAAGGGAGATGAGAGAAAGTTTAAAGAAACTAACAGTGGTGTAGAACCACATTTTGGGATAAATTTGCAGAGGCAATTATGAAGATGTATGTTTTGATAATTCTATGGGCCTATTATAATTATCACATCAACCACTGTTACGACACATATGGTAAGCAAAAAAAAAAAAAAAAAGAAGCTAATATGTGATTAACTTTAACGTAAACAAAAAAAAAAAATTAAAAAAATCTAATAACAATCTAGCTAATAATGTTAACTATTTTTTAAAAAAAACTATTATGTAATTAACCTAAACTTCTTGATTAGGTAACTTCAAGGAGTTTAAAGTATTTGATTTTTACTTGGAGTCCTCTTCTAGGTGGAGTATGTATATATATACACCGTTAGTTGGTATAGCTTTTCATTCTCCAACTTATTGTACAGTTTATTTATTTATTTATTTAGGCTTCCATTTTTCTACCTACAATCATGTAGGTATGTATTTTTTACTATAATTTTTTATTATAATCAATTAAATATGTTTTATGTATTTGTTACCTTTTGTTTAAGCTAATTTCCTTATGTTTTTCTTTTTTTGAGGGGGTAATTTCCTTATGTTTAATCTAATTCATATGTTAATGGTTTGATCTAATTTAATTATTTTGTTGTCCAATATATATGTAAGTTGTCGTAGTAAATTCCAATCATAGATTATTAAATTTACATACAATTTTGCAATCTACATGGTACTTTTTTTTTTCCAGGTTTGTCAAAAAAGATTTCAAGCATCCTAAGAAAGGTTTGTAATCTAGATGCAGAACTTTGCATTTTTTTTTTTAATTAGAACAAATGTTTTATTCCTTGAATAGTACTATCTTTAAAAAGTGGTCAATTTTATGTTACTTTGTTTAAAGATTTTAATCATTAATATTATTGTTAACAATATTGCAAATCACTTATATTGTAGATTCATTAGATATAAAATTCATATGCGAATAGTTTAGCACAATTGGTATGTTAGAAGATAATTTTGTATTAATGTGGTATTATTTTATTTTTGATGGTTGTTATACCAATGCAATTTATTCATTTTGTTATAATAACTACTTATTCGGTTATAATAATTATATATATTCTACAAGTTTTAACATAACGTGCAACGCGTAGGCCTTCAGCTAGTATAATATATAATCTCACTCATTTCTTATAGGACAAAATTTAGTTACAAAATTGGTTGTAACCTTAGGCTATAAACTCGCTTAATAAAATAAATATTACTGCATATTTTGAAAATCTAACCGTTGAATTACATGCACTTTACGCTCTTAATGCACATGTCAATTTTTGTGTCAATCGGATATCATATACTATAAAATCTATAATCTTATATTTTATGCATAATTTTAAATTTCAAAAACTTGCAATTTAAAAATTTATTGATGACATAGCTATTAATCTTTAATTTTCTTGAAATTTTGCAAACATGGAGGATGTAAGAAGAAGATGCAATTCAATTGTGAATTTGTCAAAATTCACCTCCAATAAAAAGATATTGAGTGAGTTTGTAGCCTAAGACTACAATCGATTTTGTAGCTAAATTTTGTCATTTCTTATATGTATCCATTTCTATCCAAACGCGTAATCGGATCAAACCCAAATCCAACGCATTTGCCAAGTCTAGCCATGACACGTCAACGTGGTTCCATAATAGTTATCATATCAAATAAGAAAAAATTGTGTACAATTGCAATTGCTACTTTGCTAGTACTTCAGTATTTTTTTTTTGGCGAAAAGCACATTTTAGTCCCTACATTTTCAGGCGATTTCCATTTTAGTCCCTACATTTTATTTTTACCGCTTTTAGTCCCTATCCTGAAAAGCGGTTCCCATTTGGTCCCTGCTGTTACATCATAAACAGATATTGCTGACGTGGTAAACGGCAGAATTAAAAAATATTAAAAATATTTTATTTTATTTTAAAATAAAATAAAATTTTAGTTATCAATAATTTTAAAATAAAAATATTAAAAATTTTGTTAAAAATAATTGTTATTCATGTTCTTCCCCCCAAGAACATGGTTGCCCAAAATATTTCTTCTCTTTTATTTTATTTCTCGGCATCCAAACAAGCAATTTCCCAACAACTCCCACATTCATTTCCACCAGAAAAGAAACCCAGATCAGAAGAACATAAAATGCAAACGAAAAAAAAATGAAAAAATAATACTAAACAGGGAGAATGAATAACTAAGAACGAGTGAAAATTAAGGAATTTCTATTCCAAGATTTGTATATGTTCTANTAACCGTTGAATTACATGTACTTTACGCTCTTAATGCACATGTCAATTTTTGTGTCAATCGGATATCATATACTATAAAATCTATAATCTTATATTTTATGCATAATTTTAAATTACAAAAACTTGCAATTTAAAAATTTATTGATGACATAGCTATTAATCTTTAATTTTCTTGAAATTTTGCAAACATGGAGGATGTAAGAAGAAGATGCAATCCAATTGTGAATTTGTCAAGATTCACCTCCAATAAAAAGATATTGAGTGAGTTTGTAGCTTAAGACTACAATCGATTTTGTAGCTAAATTTTGTCATTTCTTATATGTATCCATTTCTATCCAAACGCGTAATCGGATCAAACCCAAATCCAACGCATTTGCCAAGTCTAGCCATGACACGTCAACGTGGTTCCATAATAGTTATCATATCAAATAAGAAAAAATTGTGTACAATTGCAATTGCTACTTTGCTAGTACTTCAGTAATTTTTTTTTTGGTTGAGGAAATTGCTAGTACTTCAGCTGAGGAAGTTATTTATTATTTCCCTGCTTCTCAATTTTTGGCATAATTAAAATTTTCATTATTTCAAGGTGAATGTGGTACACATTTATCACAATAGATTTCACTTATAAATAACCCTCTAAAAATATATTTCACTTATAGCTTTTTTAGAAGAGAAGAATAGAGGGGAATGGAATAAATAATACTAATAATAATTTTTCTCTCATTTTATTGTTTAATATGAACATTCCTTTTTCTCATAAACTCATTTTTTTTAATCCTCCATAATTTTGAGGAAATAGAGGGAGTTAAATATGTTTTAATGAATTTTTATTGAAATCCTCAAAATACCTTTTTTCTCCTTAATGCCTATATCGCTAGATTTAATTAAAATTTTATATAATAATAGTGTTGATATAAAAGAATTTATTTCTTGATGTGCACGACAACCTAAGATTCCCACCATAGGCTTCACCACCTAAGAATTATTTGAATAATATTAATCATAGTCTAAATACAAAATAAACCATCTAGAACTTTACTTCCAAGAATCACAATAGATAAAGATAAACATTCCTTAAATGAATCCTAATGAACTCAAATACTAAACTAATCCTTATGTAAGGATGTGAAATTCAATCTCTATCATAACTCAAACTAACTAAATAAAAACATTAAAATCTAAAATTATCCAATAAAAATACAAAATAAAATACTGAGATAGATTTTGATTATGCTCTTGCATCATTTCTACTCGATTCTCAAATAAGATTGCTTTTCATTCATATCCTTTCCTTTCAAACGAAAGAGAGATAAATATCTATTTATTTCCATTGTTCTCTATTCTATTTCTATCCTTATATTCCTATAAACTTTCAAACGCAGTGTTGGTGAAGCTTGCAACTAGTTCATCACTAACTTAGCTCAACAATAGCGCAAATCCACAGCATTTAATTTTTCTTTTTCTGTTTTTACAAAGAAAATCTAAAAACTAGTAATCCTTTCTTACTTTGAAATCCTGTAAATGTTGTATTTGGATCTTCAAATTTCTAAGATAGGGAAAAGAGAGAAGGTACCAAAAAAGTAGTAGTAATCGCCTGCTTTGTTTGGTTTTTATTTAGATGGGTACAAAGTACAAATGTTTAAACCATCGCTTTTCTATTTTCTAGACATTGCTATATTATTCTTCCAACAAAATGATTCAATAAAAATTAAGTAGTAAAAATTAAGTTATTGTAGACGTAAATAATTGGAGAACTTGTTAAGACTCACAAAAAGGTTAATCAAAGCACTCGCAACAGCTATGGTAAAATGACATAAAAGCCAAATTTTACCAAACTAATCCTAAAAATTACACACATCAGTTTATGTATACATTCTGCAAAATGCCTTTTTGCTATAATACTTGTGCAAATATTGTAGTTGTGCATTTTAGTTGTTATTTTTTTTTTCTTTGCTTTTCTCAATAATGAAAGAAAAGAGTGGATGATGGATATGGTGTAGGTGTGTGAAGAAAGAAAAATTAAAAAAAAATAAAGAAAGTTCAATATTTTAATAAAATGGAGTTTTAAAATAAAATAAAATAATATGGGTATTTGAAAAAATGATTAGATAAAATAGAAAAAAAAATGTTCTTATGCTAAAAAAAAAAAAAAAAAAAATTGCGCAAGCTCTTGTGATGTGAATGGCTGAATGCTTTTACAAAAGCGAGAAAACAGAAACAATGTACTTCATGCGTTGAAGTTTATACGAGGACAAAGATGATATGGGCTCCATGTTCTACTAGTCCAAAAATCTGGTTTATTTCGCTATCGTTTCAAATTTTCAATTTGTCAAAATTGCGCAAACTTTCTAGGCTCCTATAAGACAAAGGCTTATGGTGTTACAGTATCATCTTGTGCACATCCAAGTTCAACTAATTTTTGACACAAACCAATTACCCAAATCCAATGGAAATTGAGAAGAGAGGGAGTTGGTTTTCCTGGGACACCCATAATGTAAAAAATTTGACAATGTGTTTGACAAAATGCACCTCAAAATGTTAGGTAACATTCAAAATGTGAAACTCTGACTAGAAAACAACAACAAAAAAGGTTTATATTTTTCAATAGGTTGTTGGTCAGACTCCTAAAAAAACATGCTTTCCTTGTCAATCAAAATTAAAAAATGGGTTCGCCCAATTGTCATGCAAAATAATCCAATTCAAGATTCATTTGGTCCCACTTCCTAAATCTCTGCATGTTAAAATATGCAAAATGCCGGGATTATGGGATTTGGAAATGGAATTCTAAAAGATGCAGTGCACATGTAACATAACCACTATGCTTGTAGCGGCGGAAATTATACTAATATGAAAACATTTTCACTTTCTCTCTTTCTCAAAATTTAAAAAAATAAAATAAAAAATAAAAATAAAAAAAGAAAAGAAAAGAAAGAAAGAAAGAAGATTTCAACTTTGAGAACTAAAAAATAAACACAATTTCGAAATCTTTTTAAGTTTATTTTTCGAGTTCAGTTTTCAATTTAAAATGAGATTTCCGAAGGTTTTTGAAGATCATACACAAACAGAAACAAATTACAATCAGTTTAATAATGATCAAATGACATTACGGATCTGACTCGACTAATTAGGAAAGATATCAAATTTTTTTTGATGATCATACTTTGTACGATCACCATGATCCATGACAAGTAACTGTAGCTAGTCTTGAACAAAACATTCGTTTAACTAAGATTATTGCTATGTTCCAATAAGAACTTTAGGACCATCATAGGTCTAGAATTCATAAAAACTTTATTAGGAGAATTGGGGGTTTAGTCCCCTTCACTTGTAACAAAAAGAGAGAAAAAAAAAACATATGCAGACAATGACGGAACTAGAATAAAAATGGAGGAAACCTACCTGTTTCATTTATATATCTAATGTTAGCAGATTATTGATAATAAATTGACAATGACATATAATGCATTACAAACTGGTCCACCCAAAATTTATGTCTCAATAACTCTGAAACTGACGAGTACAATATATGAATGTGATTATCATCATCATGTTGATATAAATACATACATACATATATATATATATATATATTTATATGTCTTTTTTAGAAGCAACATCACGTTGATATAAAGTACAATTGACAGCCGAATTAACAGCATAGTATAAATTGTAATGAATGTGGACCTTCGACCAACCACCAAGGTCGTATGTATATATAGGTAGAACGACTCTCATCAACTGCAAATATTAATTTTTAAAAAATATTTATTAAGAACTAATCAAAATAGAAAATTCTTGCGTAAAGTAACAATTGGCATAGTTTTCACTTTTGATGTTAGCGTACAACCTACCAGAAGCCAAAAGAAAAACAACAAATGAAATAATTATAGAATACTTCCAGGCATAGAAATCCTACTTTAGCCTAATCTAAGTGTATATGTGTAATGGGTTCCAGTTAGCTCAACTGGTTAAAAAAAAAGAGTGTATATATGTGTAAAACTCTCTTCTAAAGACTTGAATCTCAGCCCTTGCCCCCACACCCCATAAGCATTTATACTTGTGGAACAACTATCGCACCAAGGATATGCGGTGCCTCTTACATAATTATAAATCTCACTAATCATGAATATTATATTAAAGTGAATGTTTCAAAAAAAGTTCAATCATTAATTCAAATTAGATTCTAATTGCACTTTTATGTAAAGTCTTATTCTAATTGTCTTATTATCAGGTGTTAATATACTCTATGCGAGTCAAATTTCTCGAGATAGATGAGTTTGCAAAAATATGACCGTCACAATTAATTTATTATATATGGGTGTTGAGTTTACATTGGGAGAGCTAAAAGAAGGATATCAAAATGTTAAATAATTGATAAGGATTCTGAACCCTTACTCAAATAGGAGAGGGCGGAGGGGGGGGGGGGGGGGGTCTATTTTTACTGGTTGATCCACCTTTCAGTAGTGGGTTGTGATGATAGAGGATCAGAGGTCTAAAGATACTTAACTCATTAGTTGTCTCCTCCCCCTTTTGAGGAATATGAGTGGGTTAATAGGTGTGGAGCACTGTTTAGGCTAGTTATTTAGTAATTATTGCAGCCCATATTAGGTAGGAACATTTAATTAATGCAGAGGAAACTGTTGTTGAGTTTAGATGCTGCCTCCTCTGATTCCTCGACTTTGGACATCCGAGGTTTGGTTATATCTCGGTTTGACATTTCCACTTTTGTTTAAAAAATATATAAATCACATACATTCATAATTGGGTGTAAGGAGACTTGAACCCTGAATATCTCTGTTGAAAGTACCAAAATGTGCCAACCATTTGAACAAAAAGGCTATATAAAAGTTAAATTGATGAAAACTATGATAAGGATAAGGTTTGGCTACAAACTTATTCAATATATTTTTATTGGATATGAATTTTGATAAATTTACCATTGAATTACCCTTTCTTTTCATATCTTTTATGTTTGCAAAATTTCAAAAAGATCAAAGATCAATAGCTATGTTATCGATTAAATGTTTAAATTTCAAGTTCTTGTAGTTTAAAATTATGTATAAAAAATAAGTTTATAAATTAAATAATAAATAACATCCAATGGCAAAAATTTGAAATACGTATTAAGAACATAAAAAACATACAATCCAACAGATAGATTTTCAAAATATATAGTTATGTTAATTTTTTTTAATGGAATTTGTAGCCATTGATTATAACTAAGTCTGTACCCAAATTTTGTCTATATCATAATTAATTGCAACTATAGATACAATAATATTTAAAACTCATGACGTTCGCTTCATTATGATTGCTTATTATCGTGAGACTAAGATACTGAATATATATATATATATATATTAAGAATAGAGATTGAATCTTAGATATTTTATTCAATGATAAAAAAACCTTACCAATAGTTAAATGGAATCTACCATGTAGTTACACTTAAACAAAACGTTCTTCAAAATCATTTTAATATTCCAGGAACAAGCAGGTCCATTGCTGTATGCACTATAATATATTTTCTTAGGGATGAATGCTAGCACTGTAACTTACAGCCATTATTTATTCAAAAGCATTTTATAATCTGCATCAAAATAGTGGTTTAATTAGGGTGTAGAATTCAATTGATTTTATGCAGTCCAGTTATAATTACATTACATTACATGCATGCACAAACCCAAGGTCAAATCCTCATGTCCTCACCATCATGTAAAACAGTGGGTGCACTTGGCAGTGGAGATGCCATAATATATAAATTGAAGACTGGCTTGTCTAATCACAACTGAAGTGGGTTCATTAATAATGGGGAGGAGGACATAAAGTTTTATTATGACGGCCCCAAATTCTATCCCATTGGACTTTAACTTAGAGACTACCAATCGCTTTAATCAATTCCAAAACTGAAATGAAACCTTTCTCACTTCCATATTCTTTTTTGACAACCACTTCTATGTATTCTTCATATCATATTATATTATACCAATTTACCATCTTAGAAAAATAGGGTTTGTTATTATAAGCCTTTTAATATAAAGAAAAGATGATTCCATTCTCATATACTATATCTATATTTATATTTTTTATAAACTAATTTAAGTTATATATAAAGTTTGAATACCTCATATGTTCTCAAAACTATCCAACGACCCTTTTAATTATTATTAAAATAAAAGGACATTCTTAAATCAAACTAAGGATTATTTTTCCTCGTTTCAAGTGACAATGTTTATTTTCACCAAGCATCTCAAACACATTAATTTCTTCTCGCCCAGTTTCTTTCCTTCGCGTTAGTGCCTAGTAGGGTTCCAGTGTCAAATCTTCTATCTTTTACCTCTTTCTCTCTTAGTTTTACTGTGCTTTTGTGTTAGAGTCCAATCCTAAGAAAGGTTATGAATAGATGGTTAATAGTTAATTTGTTACTCCCTCTAATTTTCCAATATAGTCTAGCTCTTATCTTTCCTTCCAAGTAATTTTCGGTTTGGTTATAGTTATTTGTTTCGAAATGCAAGTTAATAAATGACTTTAAGCAATAATAGTCTTTTGCTTAAAGTCATTAATTATCTTGCATTTCAACAAATAAAGCTTTCCAGGAAAAGGTGATCAAAATACATATAGGTCAGTATTAAAAACAATTATGATTTTTATTATTTCCAAAAAATAGTTTTTTTTGTCAGTTGTAATTATTACAAAAGATGGAGTAATTGGTTTTTTATTTTTCAATGTTAAAGTAAAGACTATTATTTCCCCCCCCCCCACCCCCCCCCCCCCCCCCCACAAAAAAAAAAGAAGCTTTTTATTGAACAGAAACAAATAGCTAAAGAGAGAACCTCTCCAAATCTATCTGCATTTCAAAAACCCTTTAGCTTACAATAATTAACCAAAAAGGCATCATTATGATTTATGGCAACAAATCCAATTCGCCAAAAGATTTTAAGCTAAAAGTGGTATTGGTTTTTTCAAATAAAAAAAGAAGTTATTAATAGCGTTTACTGATTTTTAAGAAAATGACCATATTTTAGAACATCCCAAAATTGAATAAATGACACACCAAAAAAAAAAAAAAAAACCTATAGGGAGTATCTTATACGTAGAATAGTGTTATTTGTGAAAACTACAAGATATAAAACTTAGAAGAAAGTTGGTATCAATCCCTAAAATTGGATGAAAATTGTGACCAAGTAATATTAACACTCCATTTGTTTTGATAGAAAACTCTTTTTGGAAAACATATTCTTTTTCTTATCTTTGGTTACAATCATAAAAATGAACTACAAAAAACATTTCTTGAGAGATAGTAGTCCGTGGAGAGAGAGAGAGAGCGAGGGAAAAAGAGAGGCAACAGTTACAATTTGAAGATATATATGTATGTGTGTGTGTATATATATATATATATATATAAAAGTGATGGTTTGTTGAGTATGTAACATTTTGATAAACATTTTTTGTTCTTGAGAGGCAATAAACATTTTTCACTCTCTATTAGGCTTGATTTTCCATTGACCACATAAAATATTTATCATTAACTTGTGTTTTAAGTCATTCCAACACCATAAGGTACTGGGAAAAAAATTGTCAAAACATACCCAACGTAAATATGGCTTGATAATTGTATGTCATAATTTGGCATAGTTTGTGAAATTCAGAATTAACTCGAGATTTATGAATGTTTGAGAATTTTTTTTTTATGAGAGTTATTCTAGAACTATTGAGGTTTAGCTCAAGATTTATTAACTCAAGATGAATGTTTGTGAGTTATTCTAGAACTATTGAGGTTTAACATATTTGGTTTTGTATGTATGATGAAAATAGCCAAAAATAAATTCAAATCCAAATACTTTGGGATGGGGTCAACGTTGATCAAACTCAATGATAAATGAGAAAGTTTCAATGTTCATCAACTCAAATTTTAAAGTATAATTAAGGAGTAATGTTTTTTTAAAGCAAAATGGAGTGTTGGACTCTTTCACCACCTACCCAATTTCATGTGAAATATGTAATTATTTCTTTTTAGAAGAAATCGCAAAAGACAAAAGAAATATTCAATTAGGATGCCTATAATCATAATGGAATTGAGGTGAATCAGATGATAAAGCTGTCCTCCTCCACCGGATTTCACTGAAATAAATATATAAAAAAGTGAGATTATTTTAAATTGACACCGCCACAAATAAATACTATGTGGGAGTGAGAGGATAATATGAGCACATTAAAACCAGCAATAAATAAAGTGGATAATGGTAACATGAACACGTACAGAATGTTAATATTGTGGCTAAGGTATGCATGTACTTGACCATTTCCTACGTTATCCTCTCTCTCATCTCATTGTCACATGTCTATGGATTATAATATCCTTGGTAGGTAGGAAGGAACAAGGATCCAAAATTTCGATACAATTTTCGAATCCCATTAACCACCAACTTAATATAGATTTTTTTTAAAATGTAAAATTTAACGGGGTGGTATAGAGATTTTGATTGTTATTATAATAATGAAAGTGTAGGATATAATATTATAAATTCAAGCAATTAAAAGAATAGATTTTAATTTTGTAAAAATGAAGTATATATATTCATTTATTTGGATTTTCGGAAAAGCAATTTGCTTATATTTGGCAATTGGCGCCCAAGTGGCCCTCCTTTTAGGGTTTTAGTGGAGAGCTGTAGCTATCATGCGCACCAGCTCACTTTTCTCCAAAGAGGCAAGGAAAAGAAAAGAACCCAAAATTCCTCTTTTTTTTTTTTTTTTAAAATAAATATATATATATATATATATATTGGGGTATAAATTGATTTTTTTAACTGAAATATAGGACTCATTTGGTAATATTATTTTAATAATATTGTTTAAATATTTTAAAAATACATATAAATAAAAAAAATATTATAAAAATACATATTATATAGTTTAAACATCACAACCGAATTAGCCCATACTCCTCCTTCGCCAATCCTATCCTTTGTCAGCTGAATAAACCTATGTATGGTTTCGGTGCAATAGGCTTTTGTTACTTTGTGTACTGTAAAATGGCCCGTAAATACATGCAAGTACTAAAAAAAAACGTGAAGTGGGTCCTACACGGAAACCAGGATTTGAGGCTGAGTTTTGTGGTGTAGGCACCAAAAATCAACCAAAAAACGTGGCTGATGACCCCCATTTCGTTTTCATCCCCCATTAATCCCACTCCTTTCTTTATTTGTTTCTTTATTAATTAATTGTTTAAGTTATTTTCACACAGAAAGAAACAAAAAAAAAAAGAAAAAAAAATTGTTTCACACACAAACACAAAGTACACACAACTCCTCTTATAGGACCACTCACTTCAATGGTGACCAAAAACAGTTACAGTTACACACACAAACACACACGCGCGCACAACTTTTTCTTGAAATTTTAAGAAAACAACAGGGAGTTTAAAAGAAGTTTTAGAACCTAGTATATTTTAGAGCCCTTTTTATGATTTCTTCTTTCTCTTCCATGTGCTAAGTTTTGTTTTCTCTATCCTTCACCTTTTTTTGTGTTGTTATTGTTGTTTTGCCTTTCTTTCTTTCTTTGTTTCCACTGTTTGACCTTTCAGTCTTTGTCTGAAGCATGACAACACAAGCTTGAAACTTTAAAATAGCGTTGCTGTATTGGGAATCAGCTGCTTCTCTTACTGTTTTTGTCTATTCGATTGGTGTGGTTCTTCTTGGATCCAATTCTTAAGGTAAGGATTAAGAAAAGGTTTCTCTTTTATTTTATTATTATATTGTTTTTCCTTCTCAAAAAAAGAAAAGAAATTATTATATTGTTTTTATTCTTTGCTTTGCAGCTTTTGCTGGGTGTTTTTTGTATTGTTTATTATATATATATATGTATATATATATATTTTTTTTGTGTAACTTTGTGGCTTTGTTGGATTATTTGCACTGATTTGTTTTTCTGGGTTTTTAATATATTTCATTTTCTTTCATGGGTTTTACTTAAGAGGTGGCAGGAAGTTGATAAATTGAATCTTTTTCCTCTGTTCTTCTTTCTCAGTTCTTGAAAAGATACACCTTTTAGCTTCTGTGAACAGTGAAGGAGGTATTCCTGAGAAGAGCTGAGCTGCTTTGATACAAAACTTTGTATGGAATTCGAGCCATTTACTCTGTGTGTGTGTGTGTGTGTGTGTGTTTTATGAAATTGTATTTTGTAAAAGTATGGATGATTCTCTCTTTATGTTCAAATATATGCATCTGAGGTTTGTACATCTGCAATTATTTCCACCAATGCTCTTCTTCCTTTGTTGTTTATTCCCCTCTCTCTTTAATGTACTTCTTATCTGCTATTAAAAGTTTAGATTTGCTTTATAATTCAATTTCACAATCATAAATCCTTACAAATCTAAACCTTTGTTTACCCTTATATATATATAGATAGAGTTATCCTGTTGATATCAATAAAATGAAATAATGTGTCCTAATTTGCCTTTTCTTTTCCATTTCTGATTAGAAACAACTTTTAATAATATCCACAAAAGGGAAAGTTGGAACATGGAACATGCTTGTTATTGCATATTATGTTCGTTTCTTGTCAAATAAATAAAAATTCCTTGGTTCATTGTTTTAGGTTATTTTTTGGAGGCCAGCATGTCAATCAAATGCTCCACTTTTGGATTTGTTAATAACTACCTGTCAAATGATTTGTGACAGCCTCTGTTGATTTTTATCTTTTAATTTTATTTTCCTAATTTTGCAGAATTTTGACAACTTTATAACCATTTCTGTTGCTTTCAGATTTCTTGCGAGGACCGTGGAAAATAGAGGTTTATATAATCTGGTGTACTGTCATTATCATGATATCTAGTTGGAATTAGAGGATGGAAAGTAGAGTTATCTGCTGTTGATGCGACTCTAGTCCATAGAAGCAGAAGATGGAAAATGGATTTGTCAATGCTCGTAAAGATGGCCAGCAAGAAGATTCATTGCATAGCTTGAGCAAGACCAGAGAATTGAGTGGAGAAGAAAGTCTGGATTTTTCTGAGTCAAAATCAAAAAAGTTGGTGAGAAGAGTAAATTCGCCACGTGCAATAATTTTAAATTTTAAGCAATCTCAAATTCGCAAAAGTTGCAATGAGAATTCTTTACTTCGAAGTACTCATGGAGTGGACAGTAGGATTCCGAAGCATTTGGTAAGTATAGATGAAAAATATCTTCGTCGTTGCCTGGGATTGATTCATATCAGTGCATCAAAAGCAGCACGATGCAGTACATCTATGAATTTGAGCTCTCTGAAGATGAGCATTTTGTCTGACAGCATAAATCCAGCTAAAATTGAAAATAGATATTCATGTGATTCGGCTAGGTTCATTTTTGAATGTCCGTTGGAATCTGGGACTGGGGGTGTAGCTGTAAGCCCTGCAGGACGATGGATTGTAGGTACAATTATGGGGAGCAAGAGTATGATGAACGTATTGAAGAGCCCGTTGTTTCATCAATTTGGTGCCTTAGATGGCAATGCCAACTTCACAAGATCGAATTTGAATGATATTAAAGGTTCAATATGCTATGATATTGTGGACTCTCGCAATGGGTTAAGTATATCTTCACCACAGAAGACAAATAAGGAACCTCCATCTATGGGAAGCCATACAGATGGATCTGATAGGGCACATAAAAGACGTGTTTCAATGTCTAGCACAAGCTCTACATGTTCTGATCAGTCTTCTTCTTCTTCTGCTTCTGCCACTGTTTCTCAGGGGATGCTCCAATGTACATGGAAGGGGGGGCTTCCTTATTTTGTATTCTCTGCAGATGATCAGAGGGAGATCTACCTAGCCAATGTGTGGAAGGTTGAGTCAACAGATGATAAGGCTGTAGACTATATGTACTCATTCCATTCAAAAAAGGGTGGCCAGAAGGACCTATCAATTTGTGATAATGAGTCACATCTTGTTGGTAAGATGAAGGTTTCTGCATCTTTCACCCTCTGCCCGGACAATTCCAAAATCATGGAGACTGAGTTCGTTTTGTATGATGCTAATGAAAATTGTGACATAGAGACAAATACTTCAAAGCATAGTCTGAGGAAGAACAAGGGCTTGTCAAAGAAGGTGGCGGAAGTGTTCAAAATGAGTCATTTTTCTAAACAGAGGAATGTCTCCAAGTTTGGGGGATCTAGTGCCATACTGGAAAACTGTTCCTGGAACCCATCCTTAGATACAAGACGCAACCTTGATGCATTAGGTGGGGCCAAAAAGTTGGAAAATCATCTTCTGCCAAATTTTGAATTGGCTGCCATTGTTGTGAAAGACCACCTCCGTGACAAACGTCAGGAAGAAGTTGGGGGTTGGGGCTTGAAATTTCTCAAGAAATCAGGGCCTAGGCAAACAGTAGCTTCTCCAGAAGTATCGGTACATTGTGAAAGTTCTGGTCGAAATACTGGTGATTGCTCTACAAGTGTGGACATTCTAATCCCAGAGGGTCTTCATGGTGGGCCAATAACAAAAAATGGTGGCCCTTCCACTCTTACTGAAAGATGGAGATCTGGTGGACACTGTGACTGTGGTGGTTGGGATATTGGGTGTCCTCTCACAATACTTAAAACTAGATCAACCAAAGATGAGATTTTGCCTGAAGTGGAGATAGAGGAGTGTAAGCCATTTGATATTTTTAAACAGGTGAGTCAATCTCCTTGTTTTCTTTTCTTCTAGTACAATTAAGAATTGCAGATAGTATTGAGTGTCCCTAATGGCTTCAAGCTATAGCAACTATAGAGTTTGTTTTTGCCATACATCTTTACAAGAACTCTATATTCTGTTCTTCTCCACATAAGAAGTTATTTAATTCTCCTTCTGTCATGCTATTTTTCATATAAATAATTTTAACTAGTACAGTATTTAATTTTATTGTAGTTCTGTCGTATTCTACTGTACTGTGACTGAAAAAAGAAGTATGGCTAATTTCGCTGACTAGATCTGATGTTTGCCAAACTTAGTTCTTGTTCCTTCGATCATTTAATTGTGTCCCATAAATTTTTTCACTTGCAACCTAAGGTATTTTAGTTGTTATAGATAGATTTCAGAAATAATTTTTCATACTAGTGTCTATTCACATAATGGGTTTTTGTCATATTTATTGAACTTTCATGCAACCTCTCCTTCAAAATGCAGTGATATAACTGTGGCCTATCTTCAAATTTTCAGGGTTCACAGCACACAGCTCCCACATTGAGGATGGAAACTGTTCGTGATGGTTTATATTTTATTCATTTTCAACCTCCTCTATCAGCTTTGCAGTCTTTCTCGATTGCGGTGGCAATTATCCACATTCGGAGTCCCACACTCCGGCCCAAAAAATTGCAAGTGTTGAAGTAGCAAGATCCAGGGTGGTGTTTATTTTGTAGTTGTAAACCTTACTGTGTTATAGCAGTAAGTCAAAATTTTAGTATTTACATATGAGTTGAGATGTTGATTATCACATTTTATGGTTGCTAATTGCCCTAGATTCAGAGTGTTTTCATACTTTAGGTTAGTTGGTGCTGATTGGTTTATTTTATACTTTGATTCTTAGTTCAAACACTCCTGTAGTCTGCTCCTTTTTATCAAATGTACAAGTTATTGGTAAAGTGAATTTGGTTTGAAATCATCTTGATGACCATTAGCCTATAATGAGATTGGTGTACTCCATTGAACTAGGATCTTTCATGAAAAATAGTGCCATGGTTTGTTGGTCACTTGTTGAAAGTTTCGCAGCTTGGACAGATGAGGACATGATACTTGTGGCTGACTCCTGTATGCATTTTTATTTAAAAAGAAAAAAAAAAAGAAAAAAAAGAAGAAGAAGAGGTTTTCAGCTTCATTTTCCTAATGGCGCAGAGTTAGAAGTTTATGTACTTTTGAGGGGAAAACCATGCTCTGTAGATATGGTTCTTATGCATAGAAATAGACTCTCAAACAAAAATATGTTTCAGTCTTATAAATTCACACACACGCATTCTTTTTTCCCTGTCTCAATTTTTTTTTTACTTTTATGAATTGCGATGTTTGGCTCTCTACAAGTCATAGGTACAATTTGAAGATCATAATTTTTTGAATGAAATTGTGAGGATGCAATTTGAAGAGGATTATTTTCCCTCCTCTTTTACAGAAGTGTTACAAAGAACTTACATGTGTCTGTTCAGCACTTCTAGTAAAGTGTTTCTTTTGGAATTTCTTATTATGGGAGAGCCAACGGATCAAGTCATCATTCTTGTGTTTATACTTATGCTGAATTTTCTGTTTCTTTTTGTCAGAAGCTCATGGTTTAGTAGTTTTTTTTTTACTGCTTGATCTGTTTGTGCACTTTTAGAGATCACTTGAACAAACATAGATGCAAAGCATGGTATGTGTCATATAAATATATAGAAATTTGTACTATCATTTCTTAATGGAGGAAATTTTTGATTTCATATTTTTACTTTGTTTAGGAGAAAATATTGAACTTATTCCCCCCCCCCCCCCTCCTGTCATTTCATATACATAATGTAATGGTGGCCCTTCCACTCTTACTGAAAGATGGAGATCTGGTGGACACTGTGACTGTGGTGGTTGGGATATTGGGTGTCCTCTCACAATACTTAAAACTAGATCAACCAAAGATGAGATTTTGCCTGAAGTGGAGATAGAGGAGTGTAAGCCATTTGATATTTTTAAACAGGTGAGTCAATCTCCTTGTTTTCTTTTCTTCTAGTACAATTAAGAATTGCAGATAGTATTGAGTGTCCCTAATGGCTTCAAGCTATAGCAACTATAGAGTTTGTTTTTGCCATACATCTTTACAAGAACTCTATTCTTCTCCACATAAGAAGTTATTTAATTCTCCTTCTGTCATGCTATTTTTCATATAAATAATTTTAACTAGTACAGTATTTAATTTTATTGTAGTTCTGTCGTATTCTACTGTACTGTGACTGAAAAAAGAAGTATGGCTAATTTCGCTGACTAGATCTGATGTTTGCCAAACTTAGTTCTTGTTCCTTTGATCATTTAATTGTGTCCCATAAATTTTTGCACTTGCAACCTAAGGTATTTTAGTTGTTATAGATAGATTTCAGAAATAATTTTTCATACTAGTGTCTATTCACATAATGGGTTTTTGTGATATTTATTGAACTTTCATGCAACCTCTCCTTCAAAATGCAGTGATATAACTGTGGCCTATCTTCAAATTTTCAGGGTTCACAGCACACAGCTCCCACATTGAGGATGGAAACTGTTCGTGATGGTTTATATTTTATTCATTTTCAACCTCCTCTATCAGCTTTGCAGTCTTTCTCGATTGCAGTGGCAATTATCCACATTCGGAGTCCCACACTCCGGCCCAAAAAATTGCAATTATTGAAGTAGCAAGATCCAGGGTGGTGTTTATTTTGTAGTTGTAAACCTTACTGTGTTATAGCAGTAAGTCAAAATTTTAGTATTTACATATGAGTTGAGATGTTGATTATCACATTTTATGGTTGCTAATTGCCCTAGATTCAGAGTGTTTTCATACTTTAGGTTAGTTGGTGCTGATTGGTTTATTTTATACTTTGATTCTTAGTTCAAACACTCCTGTAGTCCGCTCCTTTTTATCAAATGTACAAGTTATTGGTAAAGTGAATTTGGTTTGAAATCATCTTGATGACCATTAGCCTATAATGAGATTGGTGTACTCCATTGAACTAGGATCTTTCATGAAAAATAGTGCCATGGTTTGTTGGTCACTTGTTGAAAGTTTCGCAGCTTGGACAGATGAGGACATGATACTTGTGGCAGACTCCTGTATGCATTTTTATTTAAAAAGAAAAAAAAAATAAAAAAAAGAAGAAGAAGAGGTTTTCAGCTTCATTTTCCTAATGGCGCAGAGTTAGAAGTTTATGTACTTTTGAGGGGAAAACCATGCTCTGTAGATATGGTTCTTATGCATAGAAATAGACTCTCAAACAAAAATATGTTTTAGTCTTATAAATTCACACACACGCATTCTTTTTTCCCTGTCTTAATTTTTTTTTCCTTTTATGAATTGCGATGTTTGGCTCTCTACAAGTCATAGGTACAATTTGAAGATCATAATTTTTTGAATGAAATTGTGAGGATGCAATTTGAAGAGGATTATTTTCCCTCCTCTTTTACAGAAGTGTTACAAAGAACTTACATGTGTCTGTTCAGCACTTCTAGTAAAGTGTTTCTTTTGGAATTTCTTATTATGGGAGAGCCAACGGATCAAGTCATCATTTTTGTGTTTATACTTATGCTGAATTTTCTGTTTCTTTTTGTCAGAAGCTCATGGTTTAGTAGTTTTTTTTTTACTGCTTGATCTGTTTGTGCACTTTTAGAGATCACTTGAACAAACATAGATGCAAAGCATGGTATGTGTCATATAAATATATAGAAATTTGTACTATCATTTCTTAATGGAGGAAATTTTTGATTTCATATTTTTACTTTGTTTAGGAGAAAATATTGAACTTATTCCCCCCCCCCCCTCTCTCAACTTGCTGTCATTTCATATACATAATGTGTTTGCTGGGTTGAATTGACCATTTCTACTCTCCAACATGATTAGTCTTCGTGGTGAGCAAAATTCTTCTTTTTTAACTGTTCAGCCATGTGGTAAGGTCCTAGCTAGTCCATTGAAAGAAAGAAAAGGAAAAGGAGAAAAATTATCGTCTTATGTTCTTCACCATCTAATAAGAAAAATGTGAAATGCTTTGGGTTTTTAAATTTTTTTTTTTTTTTTTATGTAACTAGATGCTATTGACCTGAGAAGGAAATTATGAAGAAAAAGTTGCAGGAGCTTAACATATTATGCTTAGAACGATGTTCAAGGTTCCATACCTACATCATATCCAACATTTGTGTCTACACATACATAAGCATGTGTTGCACTTTGCTTAAATATGCAATATATTAGTATTCAAACCCACTTTTATTGGTATATATTTGTATGTTTTTGCTAACCATTACTTAGTAATTGTTGTCCATATCATAAGATTATTGCTCGCTAATTCATTTTAGGTGGTGCTACTCAGAAGGAGGTTGCAGCTTGTGGGTTACTTTCTAATAGAGATATCTACGAGGTTGTAACTGATATTCCATTTTATGTTGATTATTGACTTGAACATTCATCCATAGCAAAGATAGTTATAAGTTTTTGTCCTTTGCTAGCTACTTCATTTTCGTGTTTCAACATGGCAAGCAACTTTCGGACAATTATGTTTTCTGTACATGCCATTCAGTATTTGTCCCACCTTTTCCTTTCATTTGTCTTTCTCATTCCAGCTCAACCTAAAAGCATGTTGATGGAGAACCAAGAAACTAGAAGGGAGGAAGCCCCAGAATTGTTGCTTTCAGAGCAGAAGATATCACTTGAAAGTTGCACAAGGTAGCTAAGCTTATCACTGTTTCTTGATGTTCTATGTGAAGTTTTATGAATCATAGATCAGTTAGACATTCATTAAACTTTAATTGAAAAAAGAAAAGGCATAATAATTTGAAATTCCTAAGTTTGTAACTTTTATAAAATCCATATTTGGATGCTATAATAAACCTGATCAGTGTCCAACTGGATATTCTTGAGGCTATGCACCCAGCCATACTCATGAATAAAGTTGTAGCCATGAGGAGACAACTTAACATGACTAGCATTTGAGTGGTTAAACATCATTGTTCAAGAGGTAGCATCCTTGGATACATTGGTTGAGTTTATAATAAAGTTCAAGATGTTGCAGTGCAACAGCCTATATATATGTTTAGAACGGCAGTTTAGGACACTGTAGGTTAATACTCTAAGTTGCATAACAACACGATAAAAACTTTGTGGATGTCTTGATTTGGCTCTAAACCTATATAATTGTTTCTTGTTCCATTTCATAACGATATGGGCATAACCAAATTTTAATTTACTGAAGGATACGTAAATTATGGTGAACCTCTATACCTTGTGGTTTGTAAAATAGTAAATGGCATGAAAGTAGATCATCTAATAGATAACTTCTTTTCTCTTCTGAAATATAGACTTTGCTTTAGTATCTGGAACATTTTAATCATGATGAGGTTTTTCAGCTGAAACTTGTCTATCAATGAAAATATGTACACTTAAATTAGTTTAGATGTTTCTATGGATGTGATACTATTGTGAAAAACAGACCCAAAAAAGAAAAAAAAGAGTTAGCACCACCAGGCCACAACTTGCTGCAGTCATGAACTTGTGATAACAAACTTCACTACAAATGTCCCAACTTCTGAATTATTCTTTGGATTCTTTAACTTCTTTATCTTTAAAAGAACTGTTGTAACCTCTTTTAGCTTGAATATTTCCAATCAACAGTTCAATCACTAGGTATGACAGTCATTAGGATGTCAAATGAACAAGGGAGCATACCCAAAGGCAGTTGGGCTTGAACCTCCTCCTTAATTGTAGCATCCAGACTTGACAACTGTGGTAAATGTATTTAAATTATTCAAATGATTCCTAGTATCAGTACCTTCTTTCATGGGTAGTTAACACAACTCTTTTTTCAAGTTCAATTGATTTGCAAGCAACTTTGACATATGTATACCTTGTCCACAATTATTGCAGTTTTATTTGACAAGTACTTTTCCCTTGAGGCAAGATTCAAATGGATAGTTCTTGCTGCCTTCATTCAAGTTCTTTCTCATTTATCATCCAATATAGTAGTTAGCTTTTTCGACATCTCATATAACGCCTTGATCAATCCTTGCTGCACTAGGATATCTTTGATAATACTTTGCCAAAAGTAAGTTTTCTAGTCAAACGGCTTCATGGCCTTTTCAATCCTTGCTACACTAAGAGATCTTTGAACTTTTTCCCTCATGGATTGGACTTAATAGTTTTCAAATCCTCATCAAAACTTATACCCTTCTCTTCTTGGTTTGATGGTTTCATGAAGTCACTGTCATTTAGATGCTTCCCTGAAGTCACTGCCATTTGGATTAGATATGTGACCTTGCTAAAATTTTAATTTTGCTGTGTTAAGTGGTCTGATCATGACTAACGAGAACATTTCATTCTAGAGAAAGAAGGGAAAATTTGTAAGCTGCTTCCTTGATTTAATTATAAAATTCTCAAACCCTATAACCTTTTTTTTTTTTTTACCAGTATAGTTAGTAAGGTTTGTTATGGTATGATATGATAGTGGTCACCACCAGACTCAGTTGCTTCCATTCATAAGACTAACGAATGTACCTTTTACTGTGCTGTATGCTGGAATTATTTACCTTAGAATTGATCCAAGGCGCATGGAACAATTAAGTGAATAGTGCCTAATGTTGGGTCATTTTCTACACATCAGTAAGAGTAGCTTAAGCCCTTTACTTTATGTAATGAGACATTAAACCTTATCATCATTGATGTATAGTATACCCTCTTCTTAGCTTCTATTCAAAAGTAGTTAATTCCTTGAACCAAAGCCAAAGGAATAGATTGTAACCTACTTGCTCTGGTCCAGTTCCAACTCTCAATTAAGTAAAAATTGTCACAGCTTTCATATAGCAGCAGTTTAAAAGTTTGGAGAGAAACCTTTTCCATTAGGAAGTCAAATCATACTTCAAATTACAATTTAAAAGTACTCTATATGTATGAGAATGTACTTGAACATGATGAGGAACTTCATGATTAGTTTATTTTCTGGGTGCATGGTTGGGATGGCTGGATTTTTTTTTTGGCATTATTGGTGAACAACAAGACTGAGGACTCAGATTAAAGCAGTATTATATGTTCAATGAGCTAATTTTACTATTTCAGCTTTCACAGCAGCAAATACAAAAAAGTTTATGATAAAAGAGGCTTGCTCGTTGCTGGGGGTCATAACTTTAAAATTTCAGTTGTTGATAGCTAGAAGGATCTGGGCAACCATTTTCATAAATCTTTTACTTGGTGTAGAATTTGAACGTCTGCTCTATTGTTCTGCTTTAGTTTTTAATATTAATGTAGGACATTGTGCATATGATTGAACTCTTTTTTAGTATTGATATAAAAAAGTTGATACTTTCTCCAAAATATATATATATATATAAGTTAAATAAATTTTTTTCTCCCTTGTTCTTCCCCAACTAGCTATATAATTTTTATCGTTATAATTTATCATTAGTCTTATGTTTAGGCGTGTAGCCTCTTGGGCAACCTTTTTTTGCTCCCTTCTTTGCCACGTTATGATTTTCATTAGTAGCATTGTCAGTTGTCACTGCATCTAGGTAGGTTTCTAGAGCTCTCTCTCTCTCTCTCTCTCTCTCTCATAATTGCTTGACTCCTTTTTTTTTTTTTTTTTTTTTCAAAAAACAAAAAAACGAAGGACTCCTTTGTCAATCGCCTACGCCCTTTAGATTTTTCAAGTACGTCTTTAGCCTTCATTTCACATCTTATCAACATATTCATCTAAACAGAAATTTCTACTTGTCTACTTTAATCATTTTATCTTTAAACATGGCTCTTTCACCCCCTTCTAAATCCACCACCTAATCATTGATTACTGATTAGGTTACTTTGTATAATACCTTTTTTTCTATCTTCTAACACAAATATCTAATATCACCGTCTTATGTTGATTGGTTACGCTCTCTTCTGGCATCAGTTTACATTATTTACATCTACTATTCACTTTTTAAGTAAGATGAAACCTATCTGGCTAATGTTTGTCTCACTTTTAGAGATTTTTTTAAAAAGTTTTTTAGAGAGTCTCACTTTTGGAGGTAAGTTGGTGTAGTTTCACTCTTTTCTAAACCAAATGGTTGTTAATATCGAATCAGACATTATTGCAAAGTCTAGGATAGCATCTCCTAGTTTATTCCTCCATAGCCTTATCTTTCATGAACTCTTTCAAAGCCCCACTATTCTTTCCAACTTGACAATTCAGGTCTCCCCAATAAAAATATTTTCCTCGTTTGGTAACCCTTGAATCAATTCATCCATGTCCTCTCTAAATTTTTGGATGATGGATTCGTCCAATCCTATTTGAGGAGTGTAACATTAATTATGTTAATAGTTTATTCTCCTAAGGCAAGTTTGTTTAACATATTTCTATCCTCCATTTTCTAACATCATCAACATCTTTTTTTTAATACTTTTATATAATATTACCCTTATCTCGTTCCTATTTTTTTTATCTTTTTTAGCATACCATAATATATACAATCTTATATGTTCAATTTCATATGATAGTGTTACATGTTTAATGTGATTTGACTATGACGTTATTTTATTTTATAATTTGATAGTTAGAATAATAAGGGAGAAGAATTTGAATTTTGGTTCTCTTAATAAAGAAGAGTTAACTATGTCACTGAGCAACAAGACTCTTGTACTATAATATTAACTATTAAATACTTTAAAATTATTAATATTATTTTTCTTTCATTTACATTTGATTTTTGTTGAGGTCCAAAATTTCACAACAAAGCCCATTTTATAAAAAAAATAAAGAAGGCCCAATTCGTGCAGCAAGAAGAATCGACATTAAGGCCCTATGTATGTTCAGATTTTCAGCAAAAAAAGCCATTAAAAAGTCCAGCAAATTCCAGTGAAAGAATTGGGTCGGGATCCCCAGAGGCTCGGGATCCTCGGGATGTGCAGCATAGTTAAAGTGGGATTGAGACAGCTCAAAAGGAGTATCACAAAATACAAGAAATGAAGAACAAATATGTCCCTCTCAAGCACTAAGTGGTGTAGCAAAGAATCAGAAAGCTTGGAGAGTAATAATTCATGAACAAAAGGCTGGTATCCCGGGGAACCCAGAATGAAGAACTATAAAAGGAAGTGGCTGGAAAACCTTCAACCAGCAAGAAATGATTCTGCTTACTTGGGAAAAATGACAACAAGGAAGACAACCAAAAAGCTAAGTCCAAGAGGTAAAAGGACTTGAAAGAACAGAGGGTAAAAGTCAGCTATCCAAAATGGAATGTCAGTAAGTGGCTTTTAGGAAAATAGGACTAAAAGATGAAAACTATGAGAAACAGAGAAAGAATCAATGGTCAGAAATGGCTGGCATAACAGAGGCTCTGGTACCTAAGGAGCCAAGGGGGAAGAATCAATGATATCCAAACCCTAAAATGACATTATAAAAAGGGGGAAGTAGCCAACATTAAGGGGCAGGATGCAAAATAGAAAAACCAGAAGGGAATCGTTAAGATAACTCTGTAAAACTCAAGAAAAACAGAGGAATATCTCCCAGTATCCCTGAGAATAGCTACTATAGCACATACTCGGGTTCAAAATGATTCAAACTTTGCAAGTCTTAGAGGCTTAGATAGCCATCTAAGTCTGTAATTTTTGAGCTTATTTGGACCTTGTATCACGTCGTAGTGAGCATATTGTAATCCACAATCAAGAAAAATAATGAAAAACCTCATATTGATTTGAGGATCTCTAACAATTATTTCGTGTATTTCTTTATTACATTGTCTTCCTTTACTGTTTCTTGCTAAAATCCTTCTCACCTAACTATCTTGGAAGGCAAAGCCCAAGCAAAGCCACTCGGACTTGAGTTCCAAATCCTACAAGTTTTGTGCAAAAGCACTAAATCTGTGAGAATTGGGGCCAGGATCCTCGTGGCTGAATCATTCTCATGAAACTCATTTACATATATGTATATATATATGTATTAAAATGTATATCCTAATCTAAGAAACTAACAATTAGTTGAAGATATGTGTAGTGTGTTTTTATGTAGCACCCATAGAGGTAAAGGGAAATGACAAAACTCTATTGCATAAGAAACATGGAAAAGATCATATAGTTCAGAGAATCAGAGCATTCTGGGTTCTTACAGGCCTAGTACACCCCGGGATCTCACGACAGTACGCCCCGGGGTACCAAAAGGAATTGCATTTTTCATCTTGAGGAGCTTTATGTGACTTGCGCACAACTTGGTTCGTAATCAGCTCCATTTAGCTGCGGTGAACCAAGCCCAGTCCACCAAAACAACAAGTATTTGGGCCCGAGATCCTTGTCTCTACTTGGGCCTGTGTGCTAAGAAAAAAAGCACACTCACAATTTTTAATTAAGGTATATAGACATTAACATACTTTTAAATAATTACTAAATATTACAAAAATCCTAATATTTTTACAATTAATTCTCAGTAATTTAAATGTTATTTGGGGATTTAATGCCAAAAGACTTGTAATTCAATTGGTTGGACTTTTGGTTTTTTCAATGGAAATATCCAGAGTTCATATCCTCCAATCTTGTTGCAATTATCAAATTATATAAAAAAAATATTATAGGATGATTTTGTTATGATTAATTATGACATTATTTGGTAGCTATAATATTTTATTCAGTTTTATATGGATTAATTGATTGAATTTAAAATTAAAATATGAATATTGTGGTTTTAGATTAATTTATTAATGTATTAATATATTTACATAGTATTTTAGAACTTCTAATTTAATTTAATGTCCCCGAACTTTGGAGGGACTAGTATTTTTTACAACATTGGGCACAAGGATAGCTCTTGGCTTGTGCAAAATTTTAGTTGAAGTAGAATTTTTTTAATTTCTTGAAATATATATATATATATATATATAAAATAGAAATTTTATTTAAAGTAAGGGCAAGACTTAGGTACAGTACTTATGTGCTATTCTTTAGGTTCTCTTCTTAAAATTTTGTCACGTGGATTTTTTCTTATGGGATAAAAGTGTATTTTTTAGTTAAGTAGCCATAGGGTTAAATTTTAAGAGGAAAACCTAAGGAACAACACCTAAGGTACTGTACCTAAATTTTGTCCTTAAAGTAAAATATGCTAACAGTTAGTTTATAAATTACTTGATATTTTGGTGATAGAGTTTAATTCAATGTATGATAGTATAGCCACTTGTCACATATAGAAGATAAAAAATTGGCGTAACTACAGTTTTTAGGATTCAACTTTTTTTTTTTTTTTTTTTGAAAAGGAACTGAAAATTTCATTAATGAATATGAGCAAAATCAGAGTACAAAGCCTCCATAGCCGGAGGGGGAGAGTCGTCAATCCAGAAAACATCATCGTGATATGCCTAGCTTCTTGTTTCCAATGTTTATTACATCGTTTATGATGTTTATGTCATAAATCTTATAGTAAAATTACAGTCATACGATATCATGTTTTCATTATGAGGCTTATACTAAAATTATTAAGATATTATTATTAAGCCCTACTGATTGACAATATTGAAGTTCGGAATGTCGGCATGTTTATCTGCAAAACCATTAGGAAAGCAAAAAAAAAAAAAAAAAACATTGTAGTAAAAAATGTTACAAATCAAAGAAAAAAATTCAATTGCAAGCATAAACAGAGACAAATGGGTATAGAACATATCAAGGGAAAAAAAGGTGACTTTCAAAAAATCAACCTAGACCTAAACCCCACCTGGTGTCCCTTCTCTCATCGAGCAGGGGAGGCCATTGTGCCACTCCCTAGAGATGATCAAAAAATCTTTGTTCATGCCTTTGTTGGAATTAGGGAGGCATGAGATGAGCCTAACCTTGGGGTACCTAGTTTTTAGGTAATATCTCTGCCTTTTTAGATGATGAAGGTTGTAAACACAATTAACATCATGGTGGGTAAGGTTTAGGCCCATTTTCTCGTTAGGGGTGTCTACGCTTCCTAAAATCCTAAACATATTTGGGGTACATTGAATGGGAGCTAATCTATGGGCCTTAAGGTAATCCCTAGTAACTGTGCCCATAGGGATTCACATCCCTCCCTCTAAAAAGGCAATCATAGGGATTACCACTTCTCCCTCTTGCCTATCAGTATGCCAGTCCCTTTCCTTACAATACCTAATGGAGACTTCTGGCAGGATTCTATACTGAGCTTTGAAGCTCTCTGTACTCTCCACGGAGTCTACCAAATAAGCAAATCTACTCATGTTTGAAAGAGGGTTTAAGGTCCTAAGATGGTAAAGGAAAACTAAGAGGGCTGAAGGGAAAAGGGCTCTGTTAAAAGAAAAGTAGAAGGAGAAATATATGAAGAGGTTTAAGAAAGACTTACGCGAAGATAGGAACTCTCCTCGAACTGGCTCTTGATATTTGTAAAGGCATAAGTGAAGCGAGTAAGTGTGCAAGTGAAGTGAATGAGTGCAAAAGTGGAGTGAATGAAGTGTTCGAACAATATTTGTATCAAAGAGAGAGATAAGCGGGAAAATTCCCGCCTGTGTTCCAATAAAATCTCTCGCCGTTGGATCCCCATCACCCTACAGAACGCGAGAAACATGGAGCCGCAGAAATTTAATGAAGGTGCGTCTAGGATGCCGAAGCGTCAGGAGCGTGCGTTGGGTAGTTAAAAAGAAACCTCCGTAGACAGAGATGATGTATGATAAGAGCGGGGGTACTTATGGTTATATTGAAATCCTTTTTTTTCCGAGGAGCAAAAAAGGAGAATTTCGAGAGGCTATTGTAGGGATGATAGGCCCAGTTGTATATATTGGGCTAGGGGCCTGGTCTGAGGACGCCTAGTAGTTTAAGGACGGGTAAACATTGTTATGGAGGTCGGCATTAATGAATAAAAAAAGGGATCTAGTTATGATGGTCCAAGAAAGTGGTCCGAGGAGGGATACTTCCTTGGTTGAGTGAAGTAGAGGTCAGAAGGTGTAGTCTGCCATCCAGAAGCAACGTTCTAGGAGATTCTATTGATAAGGATATACATCATGAGAGCACAAGACAAAGGAAAACTATGAAATATCTAAGAAAAAGCTGCTACCATCGCATTGAATACTCTGTAACTAACTCTCTGGCCGCATTAATGAGGAAGTGATACCTGAACGGTAATTTTTAGCCTTATAGCTACTCCCAAAGATTTCAGGAAGGTGCTGATGGGACAAGAATCAACACCAGCAATCCAATTTACACGTGGAGGGTAGAGATGAAAGAAGGAAGGTAATATAAAATGGAAAGAAGACCTTGAGGAAAAGGGATCAGAGAATTAAGAGAAAAACATTATAGGAATAAGAACTGGACTTGTAAATAAATTCAAAAGAGATATATACAAAAATTGATCTCCTCGGATTGTGCCGATGACGATTTTCTTTGAATTAAACTAGTTTATCTTTACTTTCTTGTCATCTAGGCCAACTATAATTGTTGTCTGATTTATTAGAGCTTAGTTTTCTAACCCATTCTTTACAAATTCATTGTACTAGACTCTTTGGGCGTAAATCCTTGAACCATTGGCTTAGGAACCAAATTGTGTCCTTACAACTATAATTTTTAGGATCTAACTTTTTTTTTTTTTGAAAAGGAACTTAAGATTTCATTAATGAATCTGAGCAAAATTAGAGTATAAAGTCTCCACAGCTGAAGGGGGAGAGTCCTTAATTCAGAAAACATTATCATGAATATGCGTAGCATAACGAGCCAACGAGTGAGCTACAGTACTAGCTTCTCCTTTCCAACATTTATTACATAGTTTATGATGTTTATGTCATAAATCTTATAGTAAAATTACAGTCATACGATATCATGTTTTCATTATGAGGGTCACATTAAGTATACTAAAATTATTAAGATATTATTTATTAAAACATTAAATCTATCTTAACCACGGCTCTATTGGTTGTATTAGATATTAATTAATGCAATATCAACAATATCATTTTTTCAATGACAATTATTTTTAATCATATACTTCATTGGTTAATACAATCATATGATTGAATTTCATTAAAAAAAAAAAAAAAAAAAAACTAAACTCGTAAGAAATTTCATAATTAAAAAAAGAAAAGAAAAGAAAAAAAAGCTAAGGAATCATATTGAAGTTTTGTCCTAAGATAAATTCTTTGAACCAACCAAGGAGAATGTATTGATTGTTACCTATCAAGAACTTATGGCAGGAGTTTTGGAACTTAGTTGGCAGTTGCCTATTAAGTAATACTAGTATGTAACCCCGTGCAACCGCACGGGATTGGTTAATTGTAATGATGCTATTGGCCAATTTTTTTATTTTTTTTTTTGGGTTTATCACACGGATGATAGAATTAAATCAAACAATAAAAAATATATATTGCATTTTATTATTAAGTAATGCTATTGGTCTTTTTTTTTCTTGGTTTATCATACATAGGATAGCATTAGATAAAACTATGAATAAAAAAAAAAGAATATTGCATTTTATTATTTAAGTGATGCTACAATGAAGAAAAAAGAGAATATTGCATTTTATTATTTAAAATATATAAAGAGACATTAAAAAAATAAAAACTGATCATTGAGCTTGGAATCTTATTGAAGGCGCCAATGAAGCGTTAATGTAGGAGAATGTGAAGTAAGGAAGAGTGGGATTGAATATTGTGTTTGAACCTGGCCTTACTCTGAGAAATTCGTAAGAAGGAGGAGAGGGTAGTGTGTGGATCTAGTTGGTAGAGGTTGAGAGAAGAGGAGACATGGGATGATGATATGGAATTAGGAGGAGATGATATTTTGCTTTTATAGTCATTCTTGTTGGACTCTTTGGTTTTGGTTGTGGGATTAGAAGAGCTCCAGATTCTATTGAGATTACCCATAAAAGTGTGTAGGGAGATGTTCTTGCTTAGGCCAATGAGTATTATTATTATGGTTTTCTTGGCTTCCGTGTTAAATGTTAATACATCATTTATTTTGGTACAAAAATTAGAAAATTTAGATAAGATACATGACACAAAATTGGAGTCCAATTTATAATCTCCATAAAAGTGTGCAGGTAAGATTTTCTTGCTTAGGCTAATGAGCATTATTGTTGTGGTTTTCTTGGCTTCCATTTTAAATATTAATGCATCATTTATTTGGGCACAAAATTAGAAATTTTAGATAAGATACATGACACAAAATTGGAGTTAAATTTATAATCTAATTAGATTTTTTTTTGAATTTTGATTAGGACAAGTAGCGCAAAATTAAGAATCTAATTAAAATCTAATTGGATTTTCTCTTTACTTCACCTATTATTATATATATAGATTTATTTTTGTTACTGTGTTATGGCGCTGTTGAGTCATTGTTCACAGTTACCTGTATACATTAACCCAAAAAAAAAAAAACAGTAACTCATATACTTATATTTTCCTTAAAAAAAAATCCAATATACTCATATATATATATATATATATATTTATTTATTTTTTTCGGGTAAGCTCATGGATCTCTCAAAAAAAAAAAAAAATCCATGAGAATACCACAAAAAAGAAAAAAAGTGTCATGTATATGTTTGGGAATAAACTTCCAAATATCATTTCTAAGTTTTTAGAAAATGCTTGTTAGTTCATTAAACTAATATTCAAGGTTTTAATTTTAATTTCCTAAATTGAAAAACCAAAATCACTGGTTTTTTGTTTTTTTTGCAAATATTAGAGAACTATTTTTTTTTTTTTTTTAAATTGAGTTTGAAACCAATTTTCAACTAACAATTTTGACATCATTTGTGTTTAGCAACTGTAGGGACTGGATTTGAGCACTTCTTCTGCTGACGAGTGGACTCAGACCCAACTAGCCAATAAATGAATTTGTAAGAATGGTTTAAGAACTAGACTTTAGTGATGGACAACGGTCAATATGATGTTCATAAAATCAAACACAGATGAACTAAGTTATCTAAGAAAGATTGTCCTCGCACAATCCGAGAGACTTTGTAATACTTATTGAAGAGCATGGTCGCTTTTTCTTCTATTTTCTTTTTCCCTATTATATAGTCCTCCTCAAAGATCTTTTCTTCACTTGTTGATCATCCATGCCTCTCTGACTCCCGTCTCATCAGCCACCTTACAAACCTCCTGTGAGTTGCGGTAACAAGGCACACTTTAGAGGTCATTTCTCCATTAATGCGGTCAGAAGTTAGTTTGTGCGCATTTAATGTGGAGGTGAAGTTTCTCCTTAATTACCCCTCACCATGCTTCCTGGATGACATCATACTTGTCTTTTTCTTGGGTGTTGAGGGAGACCCCTTTGTGGGTGCTGCCCTTAGTTTCTGTGGTCTCGGATGGCCAGGACAGGATTGTCCTGGCAATATTTCTTGCAACTTGGGCTTTCTACGCTCACCCTCGAAATTCTTCATCCTCGGCTGGGCCTTGGCTAATATAAAGTGGGCTGGAGTCGCCAGATTCTTAGGCCCCATAATAGCCCCTCAAAATCCTGCTGTTCGGATCCTCAGACGGGGAGGAGGATTTTGATGTCCTCGGGCCTTTGTCATGGCTTGTCCAGTCTTGTCCTACGTCAGCACTAGAGTCTTTTCACCTGTCCAATGCACGTCTCTGGTGCCTTGATATACGGCGCGCACCCATATTAAATTCTGGCGGCTCTATACTCCTCACATTCAACAGTGTAATGGTAATCTAATGGTGGAGTTTTTTTGCCTTTATGGGCAGGAAACCCTACACAGTTGTTTTTTATTGAGGGTATAAATACCCATTTGAACCGACTTATCTCTTTACTTTTGCATTCAAGAGTTCTTGCACACACACCCTAAATCCGGTCAAGTCTCCAACCTAACTTGCGTCTCTTTGCAGCATAAAAAGCCTGTCTTATGAGCCTTTTCTCATTTCTATAAGTTTTCTTCTTACTCTATATCGTGTTTTCCCCCTTCTGATTTTCTTTTCCCCTTATTCCTCTCTTTCTTTCGCTCTTCCCTGAGTCTCTCAGCCGCTCTTTAGGATGGGTAGGTTTAAGAAGTTGGTTGAGTCTGAGGAGGCGATGGAGAAATTCATCATCGATTATAGGATACCCAGTAACGTGGGTTTGAGGTATTGTGAAGAGGGGGATTGGTATATCAGGAGGGAGGTAGGTGAAGTAGTGATTCCCATAATCGCCTTCCTTGAAGACGGTATGAGAATCTCCATGGGGCCAGTGATGAGGGACTACCTTAGACACTTTCGATTAGCCCCTATCCAGTGCGCCACTAACGTGTTTAGTATCTTAGGTTGCGTGGATGCCTTAAACGAAAAGATGGGGTTGAGGTTAACCCATCACGATGTAAATTAATGCTACAACCTCCAACACCTGAAGGGTAAGTCCTATTACATGAAGACGAGGGAAGATAAGGTTAGGCTTATTCAGTGCCTCCTCGAGTCCAGTAAGGGGCTAAATAAAGACTTTCTCATTGTGTTTGAGGAATGACATGATGGCCTTCATTGTCCAACAGAGGAGGGGACACCAGGTGGGGTGCCTAGACTAAGAGAGGACTTGATCTTTTGTGTTATTGTAGTTTGCATTGTTTGGTTCCTAACATGAACATGCTTTCTTTTTAGCAAATCCACACGCTTTTAGACGACACTTCCATTTGGTCAATAAGGAAGACATGGAGACCGTACTAAGGGCGGAGATCTTTGTGAACAAAGCCGACAATCAAGTTAGGGCTGCTCACAAGATCCTCGGGTACGATCGATCCAAAAGTCGTTCTCGGCTCCGAAGTACGTGATCAGGGCCAAAGATCCTCGGCTTTACAAAATCACTGTAGCAGAGCACGGGTTTTTACTCCTTGAAGGGTCTCCTGTCCCATTGCTAGGCCCTTCTTTGTCTCGTCAGGCTATAGAGGATGAGGGAGAAAAAGCCGTGAGAGAAGAGGAAGTTGCTGATTTGGGTCCGTTCGAGGACGAATTTGGCACTTTCGACCTAGTGAATCCGTTCGAGGACCCCTCTGGTGACCTAGGCGAGCCTAACTTGATCGAAGCGGATATCTTGTCAGAAGGGATTTTTTCTCAGGTCGAGATGGGTTTCAAGAGGAAGTCTCAGACCAGCTTGTTCGATCTGATTGAAGGCCAGTTGGGTAAAGACGCGTTAGGGAAGCAATTATCCAAGCCTCCTCCTCCTCCACCCAAGCCTCAATCGGTGTAGACTAGGTCGCACTCAGTTCAGCCAACCCTGACTCCTCAGCTTGAGTCCGCCAATCCGAAGAGGAAGAGGCCATCTAAGGCAACGATCCAATGGATGGGGGGAGATCTCGCTCTTCCCAGGAAGAGGATGAAGCCCAATGACCATTCAAGTAGTTGAGGATTGGGCACTGGGGCCAGGAAAAGGCGGTCGCCTGGCAGTCCGAGCCCTAGGCTTGGCTGCCTGCTGCCATGCTTCATGGGGAGCCCTTAACGGATGACGCCTCCATTAGGGACTTCCGATGGGGTGAAGGCGCTTACGTGGCCGATGCCTTGGAGAGGTCCTTACTACTCCCCACCAACATGGCCAAACTGGGGGGCTTGAGGAAGCAGGAGGTTGTCCTTAGTCTCAAAAGGTACCTGGGTATGGTAAGACCTCTGACACTTATGCCTTCGTTGAATTCTGTTCCTTATTTCCCAACTTACTATGTGCTTGTTTCGATTGGCAGGTTGTCCAGGCCACTTTTAGGTTGGAGGAGGAGGCCAATAACTAGAGCAGGGCCCCAGACCAAGAGTGCGACAAGTACTTGGATGCTACGAATACCCTTAAGAACTTCGAGATTGATTTCAAGAAGGCAAGGGAGGAGCTGAAGGAGATGACGAGGGCCAGAGACAGCGTGGTATCCGACCTAGTTGGTGCTAAAAAATAGGTCGAGGACCAAACAGGGCGCCTGCTGGAAGTTAAGGGTCAGCTACAGATTGCCAACGAGCATATTGTCGACTTGAAGAAGAAACTGGCTGAGGTAGAGGAGGCCAGAAATGTCGCCGAATGGGCCAGGGACGAGGTCTTGAGGGCTAAAGTAGAGGTTAAGTTTATGAGGACAGAGGCTGAAAGCTCTAAAAGGCAAGCGAATGAGGAGGCTTTTGCTGTAGGAGTGGCTGAGATCGAGGCTAATCTCAAGGCTCAAGTACTCGAGGTATGCAGATGCTACAGCTCCCAGATTTAGAATGAGGCCCTCAACCAAGCTGGGGTTGAGGCCTTGTTTGAGCTTAGGAGGTTGAGAGAGTGTACTACCCCCTTGCCAACTCCAAAGTTGGCACCGCCTCTAAAGCGACAGGCGAAGGCCAGGCCAGTACTGCCAATGATCCAACTTCAACTAATAAGCCCGCCGAGGCCAGTGCTGCTAAGGATCCAACTTCAACTGATAAGCCTGTCGAGGAGACTGGGCACCAAGGGGCGTTGGAGAGAGAAGAAACCAGTGACCAAGAAGCGCCCCAGGATGTGGTGAAGCCTCCTGCTGACTCTCAAGCTCCTCCTGCCGAGAAAGAGCTCTCCAAAGCTGCCCCTCTAAGCCAGGATCCCAAGGAATCAGACGTAACCTCTCGACAAACCCCCAAGGACAAGCTGTTTATCAAGTTGAAGAAATAGGCCATCTCGACGGGCCATCCTATTTTGATGACTTTGGCCATTATAATCTTATTTTCTTTTCATTTTATTTTATTTTTTGTCTTGGTGATATTGTAATGAGACTATTTTTTGATGTAATGTATCCAATCGTCTGCGTTTATTTCTTCGAATGACGTTTCCCATTATTTGTCATGCTTTAATGCTTTACTCAATGCTTAGTTAATCCTAGTGATGTGCTAGTAGTATTTGGATAATTGAAAATGAGGGACCTATGATGTAAATTTTGCCTCAGGTTTTAACCAAAAACTGAACAGTCTCAACAATGCAACTTGTTTTCCCTTTAGATGAATTACAAAGGATTTTGGTTCACAACGTACACTTTATACAAACTTACGCCTTTTATAAACTTGCCGAGCCTAAGAGAGCATTTCAGCACTTGAAGTGCTTTAAATGATGCTCATGGGTTCGCTTTCGTTTCACATCTTTATCGAAGTAGGCTGGGGCAAGTGATCCGAGGCAATAAACTCCCTTCTGGTGGCGCTTGCAACTTAGGTGAATGCTCACGCTCCGTTTTATTGAAAGTAACTAGTTTCCCCACAGGTTTGAATCCGAGGACCATGAAAGACTTTTGTTCTGTCTAGTACTTAATTTTTCGAAGTAGCTAGTTTCCCCATAGGTTTGAGTCCGGAGACCATGAAAGACCTTGGTTCTGTCTAGTACTTAATTTTGCGAAGTAGCTAGTTTCTCCATAGGTTTGAGTCTGAGGACCATGCAAGACCTTGGTTCTGTATAGTACTTAATCTTGCGAAGTAGTTAGTTTTCCCATAGGTTTGAGTCCGAGGACCATGCAAGACCTTGGTTCTGTATAGTACTTAATCTTGCGAAGTAGCTAGTTTCCCTATA
>NW_027070057.1:250009-276132 GCF_002906115.3 Quercus suber
TTTAGTGCCTCCTTTTATTTAATAAAAATGCTGCACTTTTTACTTGCTTTACTCTCTGAATCTTTCATTTCTCTGCAACAATTATTTCATGAGTGAGTGTGTTGTTGTTTTTCCCTCCAATGGGACTTGGAATTGGTGTTGTTGACGATAACGAAAAATTGTCTTCTTGTCTTTAACGAAATCGACGGCAGTACTCAGCCACTAACTTGAAATAAGCTAACAACACAGGAACAATCAGGATCATAACCATGTGCTCTATACCGCTGGTTGTGCAATCATCATAGAATGTTGCTAGCGTTCGTTGAACTTCCCGAAGTAGGAGGTCCGAGGACTTGGCCTAACTAAGGTTTCGTTTAACCGCATCAAAAGGTTCCAGGATATCCATATATTCCTTCCGGGCTACCAGACCCGCGTGAACTAGCCCTTTGTTAGAGGCATGGGGTGTATACTTGATGTTAGAAGCCCTTAGGATTGCGCCTTATTTAGCAATCCTCTCTGCGTGGTCAGTACCTCGAAGCGTATACTTAAGGGGATTGCTAAAATGACCTTTTTCAGGGACCCTTGCTGATGGGAGCTCGATCCTACCATGATTGACCATTGCACTCATTAATGCACAAGTTCTTCCCACATATGGCACTAATACTGTAGGGACTGGATCTGAGCACTTCTTCTGCTGAACGAGTGGACTCAGATCCAATTAGCCCAATATAATGAATTTGTAAAGAATGGGTTTAAGAACTAGACTTTAGTGTATGGACAACGGTCAATATGATGTTCATAATAATCAAACACAGATGAACTAAGATTATCTAAGAAAGATTGTCCTCGACACAATCCGAGGAGCTTTGTAATACTTATTGAATGAGCATGGTCGCTTTCTCTTCTAATTTTCTTTTTCCTATTATATAGTCCTCCTCAAATGATCTCTTTCTTCAACTTGTTGATCATCCATGCCTCTTTCTGACTGACCGTCTCATCAGCCACCTTACGAAATCTCCTGTGAGTTGCGGTAACTAAAGCAGCACTGTTTAGATGTCATTTCTCCATTAATGCGGTCAGAATGTTAGTTGTGTGCATTTAATGTGGATGTGACAGTTTCTCCTTGAATTACCCCTCCACCATGCTTCCCTGGATGACCCATCATACTTGTCTTTTTCTTGGGGTGTGAGGGAGACCACCTTTGGTGGTATGCTGGCCTTAGCTTCTGTGGTCTCGGATGGCCAAGGACAGGATTGTCCTTAGCAATATTTCTTGGCAACTTGGGCTTTCTACGCTCACCCTCGAACCATTCTTCATCCTCGGCATGGGCCTTGGGCTTAATATAAAGTGGGCTGGAGTCGCCAGATTCTTAAGCCCCACAACAACTATTTTTGAAAATGAGTTTTCAGGAACAGAAAATCAAAAAATGTTATTTGAGTGATATTTTCATTTTCATTGGGTTTTTTTTTTTGTCATAGCTAAATGGTCACCTCGATAAAAACCTCTCTCCCTTATCTCTTTTCCAGAGTTTTCCTTCCCTTCACGCCTTCTTTCTCCCATTTCAAAAAATAGCCTAAGACATTTTTTCAATTTTTATGATTGACATTAAAATGAGAATCCATTTTTCTGAAATCGAAAAGCAAAGCAAAAAAAAAAAAAAAAAAAAACTTCCAAAAATCTTTTTACCAAATGGGACTTATGATTTTTTAGATTTGAAAACATGACATGGATTGAGTCCAGTGTCTAATTGCACTGGATCCATCTAGATGATGACATATGTCTAATAGTTGACACATAACATTATCTGGATGGGTCCACTACAACTAAACACTAGACCCAATCCTTACCCTTGAAAATAAAAACAAGTTTCAAATCTAATGGCAAAACATGCTCTAAAAGGTCTAATTTCAAAGTTTCTCGTTATACCTCCTTCCCCATACCAGTCCTCAAAAATCTTTCTCAAAAAAAAAAAAAAAAAAAAAAAATCCTCAAAAATGAAAATAAGCCCAGCAAAAGCCACGTTATTGGATCATTGTCAATAATTAAGAATGTGAAGCTTCATTATAATAATACATAAATCAGAAAAAAGATTAAAATTTGTTCTCAATAAATGAATGTAAGATAACTCTTATAACATTATATAGTTAAAAATATAATTTAACAATAATGTTACAGTCACAAAAAAATTTCACATTTTCTTAACAATATCACATTTATTGTACATCAATCACTATCTGTCAATTTGTATTAGTGAAAAAAATTATGAAATTGGTTGTGTATCTAAACTTATTAATCAATTAGAGAACAAATAATTCTTTTAACTCACCAAACAAAGCAAACATGAAGAACATAAAGACATAGCCAAAATACATGAGAACACCTAAAGGACCCATTAACTCATGAGAACAACTAGATAACCCATGGAATCCCTCTAAAAATTGAACCCATTAACTCAAACAAAACAAACATGAAGAACGGAGAGAGTGACCTTAGTTGGCTGGAAGGAGAGAGCGAGAGAAATGAGAGACCGGATGGAGAGAAATGGAGAAAAATGAAAGCAATTATGTTTTTAACTTTTCAATGAAGTCTGTTCCCCCCCGCCCAAAAAAAAAAAAAAAAAACTATTGGTTTTCATTATTCCTTATTAAATGCAAGTCTAACTAGAGCGGCGCAGATCAATTGGTGGGTTCTAACTGTTTTCAACAATAAAATAATGTTTTCATCGAAAATAAAAACAACTAAAATGTGTATTTATTTTTCTAATATTAAAAATAAAAATTGAATACAAATTGCTAAATTAAATCAATTTTTTAATGGTGGTCTAACAAAAAGCTAAAAAAATGAATACAAAATACACTTTTTTTTTTCTCTCAAACCAAACACCCTCTAAACATAAACAAAATTTTCGATCTCATTGATGGGCCAAGTAAATCAGTCAAAGAGTCAAAGTAGACCATAAAAAGAAAAAATGAGGGATATCCAAAAAAATAAAAGAGTGAGACAAAACTGAAACTGAGCCAATGGGGTTTTCATAAATGAAAAAGAGAAAAGAAAAAGAAAAAGAAACCGAGCAAAGGGGTAATTTAGACATTTTGACACTGGTCCTTGGCCCTTGCTCTGAGTCTGACTGTGAGCCAATGGGCCAATAGGACATTCACGTTGCTAGTTAACTGGCAAAACAAAAACCAATAACAAAACTGAAGAAGCTGATGAGTTGTTCCACTTCCAGACCTCTCTGAATTCTGACCATAGCTCCACAAACAAAGAAACAAAGAAAGAAATCCCTTTTTTGTTTCAAAGGTATTATTCTAATCCCTGAATCTCATGCATCTTCCTTCTCTCTTTCTTTCTCTACATATGAATTGCATGTTTACAAACTAAACTGCAAAAGGGTATGTTTAAGCTATATATCTCAAAGCCTGCATTTTGAGGATTTCTTTCTTTTGATATCTTAGAAAATCAAAGTTTTTTTTATTTGTTTTTTTTTTTTTTGTTGAAATGTTAAACAAAGGTGCTCGTAACTTTCGGGCCACTCATAATGTTTTGTTTATAAAAAAAAAAATGTAGATTTTGGGAAAAGTTGTCAACTTTCATCACCGAATAGATCTTTCACCTTGAATACTGGGATATTAAAAAAATATTAAATTTCGTTCTTTTTTTTCTTTAACTCTTGCTTTGTTTCTTAAAGACTCATTTTTTAAATATATTTAATACTTTATTATCTTCTTGAAAAAATATAAGACCATAATCTTTTGTGTCATGAACTTGATGTAAGTAAACAGTAAATCTAATAAAAACTCTTTTGTTATCTAATGTGATTTTAAATAATAACATTTTTCTTGACTTTACAAGTCCTCGAGATAGGAATTCTTTTGTGGTTTTTTTTTGGTTGCTTGAAGCTTAAGAAATGAAAACCCAGGTGCTTTTTTTTGTCTTATTATGTACCAAATAATGGAATGTCTTTTTCTCTTTAACCAAACAAATCACAAGTCTTAACATACGTGAAACCCAGCATTTTATGTTTTATTATTTGGGTCTTTTTTGTGTGGGTTGTCTTGTTTGATTGAAATTGTTGATGTTATCTGGGTTGTCAGCAGTGTACGTGGGCTCTTGACTCATTGAGGAAGTGCCACAATGAGAGATTATGTGATGTTTGATAACTATTTTGCATTCACTCTTTTCTTTTTTGTTCACCTTGAATGGGATTGAATTTGGCGCATCATATATATATATATATATATGTTTTTTGTTACATTGTTTGCCCCTTTATTTATATTATTAGTTGATGAAATTTTTTTGTTTTACTCCTTACTTGTGAAAATTTTATATCGGACTGTTCTGCATAGCATAAAAGCAAGTGGCTTTTTTTTCCGATCTTTCTCTTTTTTATAGTACACATTATTAGGGATTTGAGCATTTTACTTAACATGTTTGTTTAAACGGATTTTATTAAAAAATAACTATAAAACCCAATCTATATTATTAGTCAGGCAATGTTTCAAACATATTTGGTTTCTAACAATTCGAGTTCTCTGCACTTGATTTTGCCAGTGAATTTGCACTTAAAAATTACACTCGATTTACATACTTACTTAGAAATTGAGTGTCTGACAATCGATTTTCTCGAGCAAAATCGAGTCTCTGGACTCGATTTGTTAGAAATGAAATTTGTTTCAAATCTTGTCTAACTAATAATATAGTTTGAGTTTTATAGTTATTTTTTTAATAAAATCCTTGTTTAAACTGTTTATGAAGTATGTGCTGTGTTGGGATGTCTCACTGGAATGAAGTGGGTCATAGTGTTTATGTGTATGTTGTTAAATGCCATGGAGACTTCATTTATTTAATTCAATGTTTGCTGTCAGTCCAAGATGGACATATTAAAGTTTTCTCAAAGACATTGATATTTACCAGTTGATTAAATTTAAGGGTCTGGTTTACAAGTGCCTGAAGGCAATTGTTAATGTTGAATTTTTTATTATAATCAATCAGTTTTTTTTTTTTGGAGGAGTCGCACATGAGTTAGTTAAAGAAGATTTGTTTATATACTTTTCTTGTTTCCCAATTCAGTGAGACCCATTAGTTCCTCCTTAATGGATGCATGAATGCACCCGTTAATAAAATCCTAAATTTAATAATGCTTGTTTTGTCACTTTTTTGTTACTTTTAAAACAACTTAAATGATGTTTTTTAACAACTTGGTTGAGGCCAGTGACTGTTGTAGCATCTGTGGTCATTGAGTTACTAGTTGATCTAATTATAAAAAATATTTATAAAAAAAAAAAAAAACCTAGTTGATCTACTTTTAAAGGTATCTAGCTTTACAAATTATTATTTAAGATGAGTTTGAACATTCTGTTTTATGAACAGTTTAATGGTCTTTTACATAGCATTTGAATTGAGTCCATATTCTTCCCTGACATTTGATCTGGTTTCTCTTTTGTATTTTCCATCATTATGTGATTAAGTTATTCATGTAGCTGCCAATGAGCTATAGCTCAATTGGCACTTCTTTCTTCCATAATAATGGGATGGACAGTGAGGTTGTGGGTTCAGGACCCACCAAGTGTGTGTGTAACTTACTTATAAGAAAAAAGAAAAAGAAAAAGAAAACTCATGTAGCCAACTCCTCTTTTAAGAAGCAGCATTTTTACTGCTAGGGGCTGGTGTTGTACCCTAAGATTGCACGCAAAATTACATGGATGTATTTTAATTATGTTCGGGGTTTTCAAATTTGTTCTTTGTGTGTTGCTGTATCTGTTTTGGATTTTAACATTCTTGAGACATATATTTTGAACTTTGAAGGCCTTTCATTCTGCTATATTCAACTATGCTTGGGTGTTCAAATTTTCTCTGTGTGTTTCTATATTTGTTTTCAATTTTAACATTATTGGGACATACATTTTGAATGCCTTTCCTTATGCTTTCATTATGGGGTTGATACATGCTGCATACCTTTTGTCTCTGATGTATGCATTCATTGGTGATTTCTATCGTTCATTTGTAATTGTCACTTATTCCGGTATTTGTGGGAGTATAATAATTGACTTTTTGTTTGGGATCATATTGTAATGAGTAAAGATCAAATCTAGTGATGCCTCCAAAGCGAAAAGTAACAGTTGCCTGCAAGGCAATGAAACGTATTGGCTTCCCTGAAAGTGAAGTCAAACCAGTGCTGAATCAACTTCTTGAATCGTCTGATTATAACTGGGGATATATTGAAAACGATGAATATAGAGCCTTGATTGAAGCCCTATTGCAGAAGAAGCAAGAACAAGAAAAGGTGAACCTTATTGGTTTATATTACATCTTCTGTTCAATTTGTAGTGTCTAAATCAAATGTTTTAATTTATTGATTTTTTTTTTTTTAATTCATGTTATCGCCCCCATTCACTGTGTAGTGGAAGGTGAACTATGAGAATACTGATTTTTTTCCCATTTTACTTAACTTCCTTTTTTATATGTGATAATTGTTGTTTGTACCCTAAACTCTTCCCTTTTTGTTTGCTTATTGATGCCTTTTGACAGAGTGTGGAATTTAAGAAGAAAGAAGCTTGCTCAAACGAGAAAGCAAAGGTGTATATCTTACCTTAGCAAACATATCTGTTCTTTTAGCGGGCATGTATTTATATCAAAATGTATTTTGTCACAAGGTTTCGTGTTATTTTAGCAATCTTATCCAGTATACTGAAGGAAATATCTATGAAAAAGTAATGTTAGTACTTATTCATATCTTTTCTTAGCTTATTTGTTTATTGATGAATTTACAGTCACCAATAAGAAAGGCAAACAAGGATGATAAAATAAAATTATCTTTAATCTCTGAACAGGGTTCTGAGCCTGAAGTCTTTGAACCTATAGGGAAGAGATTGCGCCGAAGAAACCAGGAAGAACGGGCTTTGGTCGCTGTGGATTGTTCAGAGCCTGAAGACTCTGAACCTCTAGTGAAGAGATTGCATCAAAGACACCAGGAAGAAAGGGCTTTGGTTGCTGTGGATTGTTCAGAGTCTTCAGAGCCTGAAGACTCTGAACTGCTAGTGAAGAGATTGCATCAAAGACACCAGGAAGAAAGTGCTTTGGTCCCTGTTAAAACCTCCAATTCACAGCTGGTAATAACTCCATCTAAAAGAGGATATCAGGATATAAATGAAGTTTCTTCGGGCTCTCAAGATTGGTCAGAGCCTGAAGACTCAGAACCTCTATTGAAAAGATCGCGCCCAAGAAGGGCACGGCAAAGTCGGCCTGATGCTGAACTAATTCAAATTTGTGATGAAGAAGAAGTAGACGAGTCAACTCAACTGAAAGTTTGGATTGAGCAAAGGAAGTCAAAGCCTGTCTCACTGCTGCAACATCTAAAAAATGAATCGGGGAAATGTAATTCATCTACAACTTCTCCAGTGCCTGACACAAAAGGGCCATCTCAACTAAATCTTTGCAACAATAGCACTGAGTCTGATTCTTTATCATTTCAAGAGAAAAGAAAGACATCAGTAACTCCTCAAGTTGCTCCAGGAGAGAGAAGGTTAACATCTGAGAGAGGAAATGGTATTAGGCCATTTGAAAAGCTGATTGTTGAGCCCTATTTGGATCATACCCCTGTAGAAAATGTGCTCGATATGTATCAAGAAAACAATTTTAATCTGCCCAGAGATGAGCCCTCCACTGATAACCATCTGCTAGACGAGGTTCCTCTTGCTATAATCCTTCCAGGTAAACCAATCTCTTGGTAGCTCAATAACAATTTCAACCATCAATGACAGGCTTTTAAAAGATATGAAATGTATATCCATGGTTTGTAGTGGATGTAAAGATTCTGTAGACAGTAGACTCTGTACTGAAGCCTGCATCTAACTCTGCCACTTGGTTTGTATTCCTATGCTTAGGTAGTGCTGACTACTGAAATTTACCTGATAAAGCTCTCTTTAAGTGTTTTGGGCCAAGTTTCACCTTTCTAAGGCAACAATAATTAGACCATATACAAATCTTGGTACTTAAGGCTTAAAATGGTTGTTCAATTTGATGGATTTTAAATGCTATCATTTTGATGGCATTTGTGGTTTAAATTCTGTATCTAAAAGAGGTTGAAATACTGACCTTTATTTGTATTCTAATTTTTATCCACGGGGCCAATATATGTGCAATTTGTGTATGTATGTCTGATTGGTTTAAATTCTGTATTGAGAAGAGGTGGCAATACTGGCTTTGATTTGTATTCCAATTCTTTTCCATGGGGTAGTGTTTGCATTTGTGTGCCTGTATGTATTTATGTATATGTGGATATAGATATAGATTCTTGTTTAACATTGTGAGCCTTAAAGATTAAAATTAAGCTTCTTCTGGACCGTCTCCCTGTTTATTTGTATTTTCTTTGATTGAATATTAAAACTCCTGGTTGATGTATTTCTGACTTTATATGTATTTTTTGGCTTACCCAATTTTTAGATATAGAAGGTTCTTCTTCATACGGAAATGGTTCAAATGCCAAAGCAGATGTCTTAGAGGTCCTGGAATCTAAATCTTTAGACATGAATGAAAAAGGTTAGTGATTTTAATTTATCACTTCCTGATATTGCTTTATATTTTTCTAGGTGATTGTTAGGGTCATAATTAACATCATTATCCTGCTGCTGAATAGTTCTAACTTCCTTCCATTTCCAGTAATTCTTGTTGAATATTAAATTCTGACTGCCTGTTGTTCTCTTGTAGCTCCAAGTGTAGATGGTCTTTCAAATGGAAAAAGTTCTGCTGTTAAAGAAGATGGTTCAAAGTCCCTGGAATCTGAATCTTTGGATGTTATGGACAAAGGTGATGGTGTTTCAGAAGTATCACAGTTTAATATTACTTCATCTTCCAAGAGAGAGGTGAAACTTTCCCTGATTTGTAACTCTCCTGAGCGGTCTGATTTTCATATTCCAAGCTTGGATGCTGTTTTCAAGGTGGTAGAAGAAAATTTTCTTAAATTACATGGACTTACAGAATTCAACTTCTCTTTGTTGGAGCTGATGACAGAATTTTGTGAACGCTTCTGGGCAATGGCCACTGACTCTGCTGTTGATGAACATCTAAGGTCCACAAATATACCAGCATCCAAGATAGCTGATGCACAAGGGGGTCATGATGGCAAAGATGGTCATGAAGGCAATCATTGCATTCCTTCAAGCCTTTCAAGTGGATCAGTCAGATTTCAGAATCTGATTAAGGTAATACCCCAAATTCCCAAACCTATAGCTCCAAGTGGTTTGGGCAGCCTTCATTGTGTTGCTGGTTTTGAGATTAAGGATATGGAGAACATTTGTGGTGAAAGTGAAAGGAGGTTAAAACTTCTTAAAGATCCACAATCTTCTAACTCAAACAATAGGGAGATTGTTCAGAAACACCATTCACCATTCTCTATTGTGAATTACTGTGACTATGTTGATGACATAACCAGAGGGGAAGAAAAGGTAAAAATACCTTTGATGAAGGGCAGTGCCGAAGATCTGCCAGCCTTTAGATACATATCAAAGAGTTTAGTTTATAGGAAAGGTTATGTGAATTTTGCACTTGCTCGTATATCGGATGAACATTGTTGCTCTAATTGTTTTGGGGATTGTCTATCACCACCTGTACCTTGTGCATGTGCTCGTGAAACGAAAGGTGAATTTGCTTACATGCCTGGGGGACTGTTGAAAGAGAACTTTCTAGAAGAGTCTATCACTATAAATCGGAACCCTAAAAAACACCAGTACTTCTATTGTAAGAATTGTCCACTAGAAGGGTCTAAGAACAAGAAGAAATCTAATAGATGCAAAGGCCATTTACTGAGAAGATTTATAAAAGAGTGCTGGTCTAAATGCGGATGCAACAAGTTGTGTGGGAACCGCGTTGTTCAGCGAGGCATTACAGCAAAATTGCAGGTTTGATTTCATTAGAATTTGAAAAATTAAATAATTTAAATTGTATTCACTAAGGAATTATTTACTTGTAAGTTTCAGGTGTTTTGGACCCCCGAGGGAAAAGGTTGGGGTCTTCAAACGCTTCAAGACCTGCCGAAAGCAGCTTTTGTTTGTGAGTACGTGGGGGAAATCGTTACCAACTCAGAACTGCATGAGAGAAACCTGCAGAACTCTGGTACTGAGAAGCATACTTACCCGGTGCTACTGGATGCAGATTGGGTTTCAGAGGGTGTTTTAAAAGATGAAGAGGCCCTTTGTTTGGATGCAACAGTGTATGGAAATGTTGCAAGATTTATCAATCACAGGTATTCATGTAATGTGTGTGATGTATGTGTTATTTGTTTGCATTTGATGTTTTTTGCTCTTGATATTATAATTTTAGTTAATGCCTTCTCCTTACCAATTTTTTGTTGAAAATTATGCCTTTGTTATACAAGTGATTGCTTTACATACTGAATTATATCTATTGGAGAAAAGCAAATTATGCGACGCCTAACTTAATTTGATATCTCTTGTTTTTTGTTTGGTAAGATTTTTTTTAGGTAATAAAAACTTTGTTAAAAATAAAAATGATAGGTAATGTCTATTTTTTCTCTGGCAAAGATGGACCCTATAAGTCTTGTGGATTTCTATGATTGTATTTATCATCTTCTTTTATAACATTTTGGATCATGAGGTAAGGCAATTCACACTCTTATTTTGCACTTTATTGATTAGATGCCATGATGCTACTTTGGTTGAGATCCCAGTCGAAGTGGAGACTCCAGATCATCACTACTATCATGTATGGGTTCTTGTTCTTTATATACACATATATATAGAAATACAAACACGCACACATGCACGTGCACACACATACACACATAACAATTAATTATTTTTTAGATGGGTAAAAATGATATCACTTATTGGGTTTTTAAATCATGCAGCTTGCATTTTTTACAACAAGGAAGGTCGATGCTATGGAAGAGCTGACCTGGGTGAGGAGGCTCAACTTTTATAGGAGCATGTTTTATATTAAATTTCTTTTGTGTTACGGTTAAACTTACCTGATGTGCATGCTACATTTCACAGGACTATGGCATTGACTTTAACGACTGTGATCATCCCGTGAAGGCTTTTCAATGCCTATGTGGAAGCCAAAACTGTCGTGGATCAAATCGTTGAAAGTTGTTTGAAGAGGTGGTATCAGCTTGATATTGTCATCTTGTTTACAAATTGTTCTAATATCGCATATGATCTTGTTTTAATTGAATTGGGGATTTTCCATGTCTAGTGCTAAGTGAAGGGTAGGAACGAGCCATCTATTTTGTAAATATAAAAAATCTAGTCTTAGTGCTGTGAAACCACGTTTATATGACATCTTTAAAAATTCAACTTAATTAGTATGACATGACTATGAAATTTGATTGTCGTAGTTATTCATATTGGGGATGACAATGACATAGTGATTCTAACACTCGAAACTTCTTCAGTTTTATTTTAGTGTGTTATAACTAAATACATATCCTACAAACAGCCAGAAATTCATGAATAAATCTGGCTCAAAAAGTGGGGAACCGGCATGGTTGTTTGCAATGCCACCTGATGAATTTAATGTTTTTTTTAAAAAGAGATGTCTCATCATGGTTACTTCAGTTAAGGGGAATATATAGTTGCGGAATTACACATGCACGGAGAAATTTAGTCAGATTTTCAAAGAACTTTGAGACTCAGACACCCATATGCATGTTAGCCAATAAATAAATAAAACAGGTCATGGCTGATGTTAACACCTACTTCTCTATAGCTTCATGAGTTTGAGCTACAAATATAATCGCAAGTATCAATAAATAGCTTTCAATAAGAGTATTTTATAATACAATCGAAATCGCAGCTTAATGTGTATCTGGTAAACAATAGCCAATAGGATATTAATCTGTTTATTAGCTTTCATTCTATAATAATATAAATTCGATTCTTCTTCCAATTTATTTATTTATTTATTTTTTTAAAGTCCCCTTTTCCCAACTATATTGATGATTTTGAGCATCAAATTGAACATGAAATAACAACCCAAACTTGCACTTTGCATGGTTGGTTTACTCTGAACTCTCCCATTGAACAATAGTTACTTAAAATAGGGGAGGTAAAAAACCGGATATGATGAACTCTCTTCCCTCAGTTCCTACTTTCCAGTGGTTGAAGTTGAATCCAAACTTCTTTCTATTTTACAAAACCATTCACAAGTTCAATACAAATGAAAAAGAAGAACAAAATAGGGGTCTTCATTTTTGTTTGGCTCTTTGCCATTTTCGCACCATGGCAGAAGATTGAGAGTGGCTTTTTTGGAATAAAATGGCTATCAGTTTGGAGAACTACGATATGGCCCAAAAAATTATGCTAAGTGCCCACGGATACACTTTGGTTTGCGAGTGATGCTTATTATACGTATAGATTGCATGTCACGTATTTATTTAAAAATTTTAACTGTATCAGATTCTAATTTCTTGTCTTTCTCTCAAAAAAGAAAAAAAAGAAAAAAAAAAGAATGATTCTGTACGGGTTATGATCCCAGGCCCACTGGACCTTGGCCCTGGCCCTATCGCATAATGCATGATCCCACGCTTGCCGGACCTTGGGTCTTGGTCTGAACCTAATTTAAGACCCAAACTAAGCCCAAGTACCATAATAGGTCCATCTTGTCTTGAATGCACCATAAGCAAGCATGCTTTGAGCAAATATACCTTGGTCGAGAATGCGCTTGCTCAGAACAACCTATGTTCTCGGCAACTTGGTATTGCCTTGGGGAGAATTGCTGCCGAGCAGTCTCTTGGAGGTTGGAACCAGTTCCAATGCCATTACCATCGTTTTTAACAGAGCATCTTCTTATCAGAAATAGTGAAATTGGACCCCATCCACACGAGTGAGATCAGAAAGCAATCATAACACCCCCACCCATTTCAAACTATAAATAGGGGAATAGAAGGGGAAGAAGGGGGTTGGCAATTCTGGAGAGAAGAACAGAGAGTAAAAGAGTGACAGTACCATTATCGTTAGGAGGGAGAGCAACTCAGAGAGAAAGATAGTAAGGTTCACGAAAACCTATGAGTGACGCTGGGTCGCCTGGAAAGGGATTACTCAAAATAGGAAACACTAAGCTCACTATACAAATAAGTTGTGAGCCCAATTTTCAGGCCTAGCCCATTAAAGACATTTTGGGCACGCACAGATTCTATAAAGTTTTTTAACTTTAATCCATCCTCCCTTAACTTATTTTGGTTTTATATTTAATTTTTACGTTTTGAAATAAAACTCATCCTTACTGCAAAAATGTTGAATAACATCAGTGTCTCAATTACATATATACATTCATCTCTTTGGGAAATTTATAGTATGGCTTTTTGTGGTTTAGCTTCTGTGTGAACAGTTAATCAGATTTATGCTACTATCAAAATTATATTGTACATAAATATATTTCGCTTGAGTAGATCTTCTGTGTTCTATTTGTCAAGTCACTCTTTTCAATCAAATAGTTAATGACACGGACATTTTTTTATATAAACTTTAAAATATAAAAACTAAAATGAAATATTGCAAAACATAGGGACCACTTTAAAATATAAGGTAAATATTGAAGAATAAATATCATATTAGGGTTTCCTCCAAAATAATAATAATAATAATAATAAGGGTAATCACAGTAGAACTACTTGTGGTTAGGTCATTTTCACATTGCATACCCGGCTATCCGTAGTTTGAAAGTTAGCATTTTACCCATTTGAGGTTATTTTTGTTAGAACTCCGTAACTCACATTTGTTAAAAACTTGGGTAAATATGTATTTTTACTCATTTTTATGTTTCTCTCTTCAAGAGAGAGAGAGAGAGAGAGAGAAGATCTACAAGTTAGGATTTTGTAAAAATTAAGAGCATCCAACCAAAATTAAGAACATACAACTTTGCTGTAGAATAAGCTTAAAACTCCCCTTGGGTTCACTAAATTTGTTTGTTAGCGGAGAGATAAGTCCAAAATTCACAATGTGTAGTAAATAAATGCTAATGGTGTTTTGTGGAAAGAAATCAAAACAAACTAAAATACAAGAAAGTGCAGAAAAAACATACACAAGTTTGAAATTTCAACTCACAGTCAGCAAGGGTAAGAAATTAAGAGAGGAAATTAAGAGAGATCACGAGGAAAAGAAGGAAAGTTCCCCTATAACAACACTTTCACCCTCAGGCTTCGGAATCGTAAGAATACTTGCTAGCTGACTGGGCTTTTATGTCAAAGTTTAGGGTCTGTGGGAAAAAAACGTGGTTCCCTTTTGTGGATTGATGATAAATATTTACATTAAGTTTTGGGAGATGTTTGTGACCGGTTTTTTAGTTGGGAGAAAGGCTTTGAACCACTTAGGTGCTATTTCTATGATTTGGTGTATTATGCTTTATGCTTAGAAAGGAGTTTGGTTGCTTTTTACATAATTTTGGAAACACAGTTGTTTGCATTAAATAGCTACTACTTTTGGTCATTGTAGGCTCTTGGAAACTACATTTAAGTCGCTGAGTGGGCTAGATTATTCAATTTTTAACGTCAGTTATGCTTTTGTGTGAAAAATAGAGCTGGGTCAAAAATTAGAAGCACAATTAACTAGAGCACTTCTGGGGTGAAAATTTTGGATATTGAACATCTTTCATGAGCCCTAGGTGCCTTTAGCATCCCCCGCCCACTTGACGGCACATATGGACTAAGCTTATGTGCCTCCAGTGTTGGCCCACATTTGCTGAAGGTAGGACCCAGTAAATCTCATATGTTGCACAAGTAAGTACATAAGTACATTCCTTGTGTACTTTTATCTTATACTCATTCTTTTCATGCTAAACTGCTGTTGTTACTATATATCATTATCATTATTATTGTTATACATATACATATACTAGTCTTATTCACTTCTTCCCTTCTTTTGTTTCGGTCAACACATTTTCTTTCCCTTCTTTTGTTTTCTTCTAATTTCTTTTCTTTAAAAAAAGAGCATGTCAGACCCTAATAAAAGAAAAGTCTCCCTATCACTCATTAAGACCTAACAAAAGCAGACTTCAGATTAAAACACACACATACACGCTCACTCTCTTGTCTTCACTTCTTTCTCTTTTCGCCAAACTCTTTCCTTTTCACTTCATCACGTTGAGAACCCTCTCCTCTCATATTGCCACCATCATGACTAACAAGAGAGAAGAAGAGATCAAGAAGGAGGAGGAAGAGAATACGAGGGAGAGAAGAAGGAGGCCAGCCCTTTTCCATGGTTTGATTTTAGGTTCAGAGAGCCCACTCCTTCTATCTTTTCATCTCCTTATACCACATGGATCGGAGCTAGATGGGTTCGAAACGGTCAGGTTCCAAGGGCAGTGGTAAGAACTTGAAACAATCGCGGCTCAAGGATAACGGTGGTTCTTCCCCGTTGTCTAGTGGGTTGGTGGCTAACGATTTGCCACCTTGACCGCTTTGCGATCCATGGGTTACAGCAACTTCACCTTTTCCTTTCCTATTGCCACTCGATCCCATGATCCCAAATGAGGAAAAAAAGAAAAATATATTTGGTTTGACATTGTGGATTCAAATGAGTTTAATCTTCCGCCGCCAGACGGCATGATAGAGCTTTTACTTCATCCCCAAGAGGTACTCCCTGTTCCCATCATTTTTAGTATGACATGTGGTCACTCTAATGATTGGGACTGTTAGATCGATAAGGAATTGCGAGATGTCGAATGTGTGAATTCATTGATGTGGTCTCGAATTTATAGTAGTGCGTTGGTGTCTCGTGTGGTGAACATGAAGAGAGACATTGTCGGGTTGCGACGTTTAGTCCATAGGTGGAATCCAGCAACCCACACCTTTTTTTGCTTAGAGTGAGAATACTTTTACTTTAGAGGATGTAGAAAAAAAATTTTCATTACTGTCAGTGAGGAGATTATGTTAGTTAAAGGAAGTGAGGAGATTATCGAACAACGGTAGAAAGGGATATGAAGGCCGCGATGCTTCTCCGTGTAACAAGCACTCTTGATTTGCCAAATGGATACGGTATTTTGAAAACTTTGAAGGAACCCCTGTTCGTCGCATTGCTTTTGTGGCTTACTGGTTGAATTGCTATGTATTAACCGAGTCGCTCCCCGATCAGGTGTACTTGATTCCTTTGGCTGTACAGTTGGCTTGTGGCAAGTCTCACGCCGTTGGCGCCATCTTTTTGAGTAATTTGTTCAACCATTTAGATGCTCTTCACACTTTCGAAATATAGGGGTCACAGTATTATGTTGTGGTACCCATTTGAATTTAGCATTGCAACAAGTTTGGGCGTGGGAACATGCCCTCCCTCTTGTAACGCACGCTCGCTCTATCATGGCTGTTTGCAAGCACTATCCACCAAGTCCAAAGAACAATCAACATGGTTTTCTAGAGAAATTTTGTGAAGCTCCTCCCAACATTCTTAAATGGATAGGAGTGAAATCTCTTGCACTATTTTGGGTCAAGTTGATGGATAAGGAGGTTAATTTTATTTGGCGCCCATATATTAACGTTGCGAGTAGCTTTTCGTTAGCTTCATTGGATGAAGATGTTGGGGTTGATATGAGTACATTTAGCTCCTTCTTGGCTCATACTCCACTTCAATTATTTTCTTGTAGTCCATAAGATTCTCGGGCACGATACAACCCACATAGGGTAAGATGTCAGTTTGGGTATGACCAGGGTGTGCCGAGTGAGAACCCAGTGCTCCTTGATCATGAGCATTCTGTGACTTCATTCATTCTACAAACTAGGTGTTCTCATTTGAACAAAACATCTCCGCTAGCAATGATTCAAGATAACTCGAAAGCTGGGCTCCTTACTCAAAGAGCCTGCCAGTATTGGAATGAAATAACTGTTAGGTATAATAATTATGCAGCAACTGATAGGGACAAATGCATTTTTCTATCCTACTTTGATACAAATTAATAGGTCATGTTATATGAAGTTTAGTCGTGGTTTGATTGCATAATCAACAAAAGAGAAAGCAGGTTTTGTGGCTTGGCATGATAAAGTAGAAGCTTCGGTGGCATATGCAGGTAATGTTCCCGAATCTTGGAAAAAGGAGGAGCCTATGGCCAAAGCTCGTATCCACGTTCCTTTACCATGCGGTGAGACCTTGAACACTAAGCCCCTAGTCAAGAGGGAAAGATTGGAAGCTCCTACTGCTGCCTTTGCTCTTTCCCCTCCATTATCTTAAAAGTCTGCTCCTTGGTGGCTGTTGGCTCGAGAGTTTTACCATGCACAGCATTAGCCCTTCGCATTATGAAGGATAATTCTCTTGCTCTTTTAAATTGTGCTACCACAATGCATTTCCTACCCGAACCCGAGGCCTTTAATAGTCAAATGTGTTTTTTTTTTTTTTTTTTTAATAAAATGTCACTCAACTACACTAATATTGCCTTTCTTCCTTTTCTCTTCCTTTTTTTTCCATTTTTTTAACGCACCTTCCTCTCTTGTGGCTTTGAGGGAAGAATTGATATTTCAGATTCGTTTGAAGATGATTTGTCAAACGATTATGAGAGTGCTGCGGTACCCATTGCTGGCTCCTCTTCCGTTGCCATAGAGCAAAGGTCTTCAGTTGACGCTGGCGATGAGATGCCTTCGGTGAGTCATTCTTTCTGCTTGTTTCCATTCCCCCTCCTCTCTCTCTTAACAAAAAAGGTATCATCACCCTCATATTTTAGGACACTTCAATTACTGAGGAGAGTTGCGATTGTATTAGCGAGGGTTCAACTGGAACTACAATAAGCCTAACAATAAAACTTAAAGGGGGTTACACACACACACACACACACACATCTTTATGTTGTTTATCTATAGGTTCAAGTTCAAGCTACCCTTGGTATGGACAACGAGACAACACTAGATGCCACCATCGTACCAGATTCCTAGGTCTTGACTCCATTTCAATTCTTCTGGGGAGACTATTGAAGCTTTCTTGGCCAAATTTGAAGAAGACAAAAGTAATGAACATGAAGCTTCCTATTTTTATAACTTTAAAGGTCCAAGAACACCTATCCATAGGTTCTCAGTTCCTTTAGAAAGCATTTTATTGTTGGAACACCTACAGACCAATCACAATGATTTCATCGCCCAGCTAACAATTAGTTCAGTCGTTGGGAACCCTTTGTTGATAATCTTAGTCGTGGTGCTTATGAATATGCAAGAAACTCAAGTGACTTCCTTGACTGAAGAGTGGTTGTTTAGGTGGAGGGACGCTATGAAAGACTTACGTAAGGCTAATTTGAAAGTTTCTTTTGTTCTTTGCTATATCCGAGATGTTGCTACATCGTGGTTTTGCAAGGATGTGAAGACTTGATTGGCATTTTTTGTAAGTTGAATATTTGAATTAGAAGCAGAGCTCGCAATACTGAAGTCAGAGATGGTCCAGTTGCAAGGAGGTGATTCGAATCCCGTCATCTTAGACAATACTGCTATTCACGGCCTACTTTAAGCTTCCTTTATTCCATTTTTTTTTTTTTTTGGGAACTCATATATATCTTGGAGGGAAAATTTTTTTGTATGGGGATGTCCATATCTTCATCTGGTTTTAGGTTGTGTACAATTATTGAATAGCCCCCTTTTGGTCATGTATTTGATATTTTGCACGGATTGACCCGTCATGGTTAGTGTATCTAATATTTTGTCTTTAAACATATTATGTGGAAAACATGTTACCAGACGCGTTTTCGCACTTGGATTCGAAAGGTTGTTCATGCTTTATGGATGCATGTGCATTTATTTTAATGCTCAATATAAAGCAATTTGGACCCTTCCTTTGAGTCACAGACATACTTCCCTATGAGATGGTGTATGTTGGCAGGTTATGTATTACTATTAGAAGCGAGTTGTGATTAGTCGGGTGGTTGGTGTACTTTCATTTCACCTTCTGAGGGAATGTTTACAAGCATGATACTTGGCCATTGCAATCTCTAATGGGAAATTTGGGTTTTCTCATACCTTGCTATTTGTGTGTGTTTTTTCATGCTTTATTATGACATTCAACTTGTTATTTGGCAGTTGGCTCTCTTATATTGTGTGTGAGGTCGCCACGTTGCCATTTTTTGGTATCCTACGTGTGTGGGCCACATTCCCATGTGTTGCTGATTATGTTAGCTTGCCATTGTCTATAAGAATGACTTTGTCATGCTTGTTTGCCTATATTTATTGTTAGATAGTACATCTACCATCCTTACTTATGGTGAGCTATGGTACAAACTATATCCCCACACTTAGCAGCTCTAGCAAAGTGCAGATTAGCCATTGATTAATAGATAATGTGTATATTAGTTTGTAGTGTTTGTGTTTATGACGCGAGTTTGTCATTCATAAACCCTTTCTCTGGTTTGTTTGTTGGTTTTCTTATTGCTTTATAAGGTTTATCTTTGAGTGGATATTAGTCTCCCTTTTGCAAATGAGGGTTTTGCTGCAGCATTACTTCCTTACTACCTTGCAAGGTTGTCTTTGAAGGGGTACCCATCTGGCTTTCCCTACCTTTTTGAGAGCATAACAGCCTCTCATCGGTGTCTTGCCTTGATAGTTTTCCATGGGTTCCTTTATCGCCTTGTAAGATTTGTTGTTTGAATAAAATGATCCATATACTCTTGAGATATGTGCATTTTTTATAATAAAAAAAAAGTGAAACAAGAATGTAATAGTGCCATATTTTTTGCAAATGTGGACATTCTCATTAATTTGTTAGGCTTATATAAAATGTCCCTAAAAGAAAGTGTAGGATGACAAAATTAAAAATGCAAATATGGCGAATGACGCCTAACCTCAAAAGTGAGATTGCGTTCCTTGCCTTAGAGAAAATAGAAAAGGATATGTGATGAGTGACACCTACATTTCCAAAACAAATTGGAACATCTTAATTCCGATAAACGTGATAAAGCTTAAGCCACATTCCGTTGATGGGATCTGTCACCACAGACTCATAATGCTACAAATGTTGTAATATCCACTTCCAAGAACTTCTTTTACAATGTATAGGCCTTCCCAATTTGGTGCAAACGTAGAAGGGGTTGATATGTTCCTTATCACATAATTGGCGGCTCTAAAAATGAGTTGGTCTTCCATAAAAATTCTTTTGCGCACCTACTGCTCATCCACGTTGTTAGGACATATGTGTTTCACATGTTAGGAACATATGTCACTATTTTATGTAATTGGCTAATCTTTTGACAAAACACACTTTACTTGTAATTGGGTAGATCTAAGATGGGTTTAATACTTCAAGAAACCTTGTTTCAAATTCAAGTGTTAAAGCCATGTAAGTTTGTCCAAGATTCAAGTGTAGAAAGTGTTGTTCATTAAAGCTCGACAACTAGCAATTTATCGAGCCTTGAAGAGCTATTCCAACCCGTGGCTCGACAGCAGCTTGACAGATAGGGTATCTGTTGAGGTTTATGAAACTTAGAATTTCTGATTTGTTTTTCATCCAATCTGTGATTGTATGTTTGAGTTTTCTTTTTTCACAACCCTAGACATATAAAAAAAATTATTTTAAGGGCCATCAAAGGTGACACAAGTTGCACAAGTGTTGAGCAAAGTTTTGTTCAAACAAATTATGACCAAAGACTGAATTTAACCTAATTCACCTTTCTTGTGAAGAAGCTGCTATGTTTATACACCGTAGGTGTTTGTACATCGTAGGGTTTTGTGACCAAGCATCTTCTTGAACTTCATCGTCTGGATGAACTGAAGAATTTCGTAGCTAACAACCTTCTCTAGTTGATAATTGAAGTTGCGTACTGGGATCTACGCAATTGGTTAGTCACGTACTGGGAGCTGTGCATTACAAGGAGAGATTGTTACTATAGAACAAATCCAATTGGCTATTGGGGGTAAGGGTTTAACTGTAGGTTGGTATAAAGTACTGGAATTCCTTTATTTGTAACCACTTGTTGTGATAATAGTGGATTTTCAGGAGTGGTGACCTTAAAATCACCCGGTGAGATTTTTGTCGTATAGGTTTTCCCCATTCGTAAACAAATCACCATGTCAATTTATTTTCCGCTGCATACTTTGTTATTGGTGATTTGTTTGTTCTACCACATCGTTTGCATATTAATTTGATTAATTTATAAACTTGGCTAATTAATTAATTAATTCATCACAAGGGGTCAATACGTTTTTGGCCTGTCACACGTTGCTCATTTGCTGTCAATGTCGTCACACCTTTTTACGTGCGATGTCGTAATCTTTGCACTGCCTATATCAAAGATAGACATATGTGTTCAACTTTTGGATAGCGAGTTCCTGCGTCACTAAGGGCTCTACTCATGTACTAAATGGGTTGTTCAATGCCATATTTGCCTTCTTGAGTGATTAAAGCTCTAATAACCTTGGTGCTTGATGCAATATATAGTTGCAATGGTATGCCTGATGTTGGTGCCTTAACAGTGGGTAGACTGGTCATCATCTCTTGTAATTTGCAAAAGGTCTGTTGGTGCTCATTAGTCAATCAAAATTTCATACCTTTCTTTAATAATAGAGTAAATGAGGTGACTGCTGTTGCCAGTGCCAATATGATCTTTCGAAAATAAGATAGCTTCTCTATGAAGGACTTCAATTATTTGATTGATGTTGGAGGTTTCATTGTGACTATGGCCTTCACTTTTAAGGGGTTAACATCAATTCCTCTTTGATGAACAAGGAATCCTAGCAATTCCTGGTCATCACTCTGAAGGCGCACTTCAAAGGATTCATATGAAACTTATAACGGCGACACCTCTCAAATTTTTTTCAAAGGATTTCCACATGACTTTCTCTAGTTTTAGATTTTATGACTACATTATCAATATAGTCCTCAAGTTCCCGATGCATCATGTCATGGAAAATGGTAGTCATAGCTCTTTGATACGTGGCACCTGCATTCTTAAATCTAAATGGAATCATGATATAATAGAAATTCCTGATAGGAGTATGGAATGCGGTCTTTGTTGCATCTCTTGGTGCCATTTTGATTTGATTGTCACTGCTAAAACCATCCATGAAGGAGAACATCTCAAGACAACATCTTATTTTTCCTTTTTTTTTTCTTTATAGGAACTATATTTGAGAGCCATTGTGGGTGTTCAATGGGCCTGATAAACCCCCCTGCTAACAATTTTTTAACCTTTTGAACTATTTGAGTTTCGATGTCGAGGTGAAATTGTAGAATAAACCCAAAACTCTCCTTGGGTTTACTAGATTTGTTTGTTTGGGAGGGTCAAGCCCAAAATTCACAATGTGTAGTAAAGAAAGGTTAAGAGCAATTGTATCAATAGGCCTAATTTTTTTTATTTTTAAAAAAGTGTAAAAATTTACACAATATAGCATAAAAAACACACGCATCAGACCTTGTATAGCTTTGTAAATATCCAAACTTGCTACAAGTATTGTGTATATATACATAGTTAATGTAACTCTCTAGCTATTATTTTAATATTATCCTATATATTATATTAAGTTATTAAAACCCATTTGGCTCATTTTATCCCTCCCTTCTAACCTAAAAACAACGCCTCTTCTCCTTGTTTCATTCCTGAACTCAAGACTCCTCTTCTCCCTCTTCGTTTCGCCACTCTCTCATCTCAGCTCTTGCTCATTCTCTTCACAACGAGCAAGAATGTGATCGGCTTGGGGGGTTTCCAGCCCGACGAGGAGGGTGGATCAACTTGGAGTTATCTCTATTGACAGATTTTGGGGCAAATTTCTTGAAAAAATGTATGATTTTTCTAATGGAGGCTATAGGGTTTTGTTTTCTTTGGTTTAGAGCAAGAATATCATCAATTTCTCTCAACTAATTTTTTGGGTTTACTATTAGTTCAAGCCTTAGACAACTTTGTAAATTAAGCAGTTGTTCTACTCTAAAATGTTGAGTACCTAGAACTCCATCATTTGCCTTGAAAGGTGCTAAAACTTGATGAGAATTGGAATTCAAGAAAATAAAGCCCTCAAGGATGTTTAAATTGTTGTCGTATGGTTCTATAAAAATTTTAAAATAAGATTTACATTTACTTAAGGTTATTATGCTTTGGTCGGGTTCAATAACATGAACCTTTAACTCAAGTGAGGGCATGAAAGTGTTAATTTTGGGACTTAGTCTATTTGTAGTGTGTTATAACTCTATCCTATTGTTGTGTTTTGGTTGTTAATGTTGATATCTATGTCTTGTAGTTGTGGTTTGTTATGACTTTGTTGTTTATGTCTTAGTTGATTTCTCTGTACTGCACGTTTCTTAACTTTCAATAAAATCCTCTTTAATGCAAAAAAAAAAAAGTTACTATGCTTTGACAATCTTAAGATTAGGGCTGTAACCGGTTCGGTTCGGTCGGTTTTTTTTTTAATGTGGCCAACTGAAACTGAAATTTTTGGTTTGCAAAGTTCTCAACCGAAATCAACTGAAATAGTTGAATCTCAATCAATTTTGGTTTTTGTCAGTTTTTTGATTAGTGTTCGGTTTTTGTGCCTTGAGTTTGGGCCAGTTAGGCCTTTGGTTTTTTTTCAAATTTTTTTTTTTAAATGTAGTATTCAAGCCAGTTGTTTTAGGCCTTTTTTAGGAACCAATTGTGGCCCAGATTCGGGCCTTCTCTATTTTTGCCAATGCCCATCTTTGAGCCTTTTTTAGCTTTCTGTTTTGGCCCTTTAGGCCTAGATTCGAGCCTTTCCTATTTTGGCCATTTTTGGGCCTTTTTTAACCTTTTGTTTTGGCTCTTTTGGCCCAGATTCGGGTCTTACCTATTTTGGCCATTTTTGGGTCTTTTTATACATTCATAAAACATTTTACAAACAAGAAAAAATCACAACTTGTTTTACATTTTTCATAACTTGCTTTTACTCAACATAAATCCAAAAATACACATTATAGCAAATTCATAAAAAAAAAAAAAAAAAACCATGTGCTTAACTGTGATGTTGCTGTATTTGTTAGTAGTTGACTATGATGTTGGGTATTTGTTTATTATTGCCTTGATGTTGATGTGTTTATTATTATCTTATTGACGTATTTATTGTCGGCTTGTTGCTGTATACTAGAGTCCTTCTCATTCCTTTTTTTTTTTTTTTTTTTGTTCTTTCTTGTTGACTTGTTGTGTTATTGTATACTAGAGTAGAGTAAAGAGTCCTTTTCATTCTTTTTTTTTTTTTTTTTTTTTTTGCTGATTTTTTGTGTTATTGTTACCTTTTTTTTTTTTTTTTTGTAGACTAGACTCATTTTGGTGTTAAATTTTTATTTTTTATTTTTTACTTTTTATTGTTGTTGACTTATTGTGTTTATTGTTAATTTATTTTATATTGTAGCTGAATGAGACAAGAGAAATCCCAAGAGGGTCAAGACAATGAAGTGGGTCAAGGGGCAACCAATGTGCATGAAGGAAAAGGCAAACCCCCACTCCCACCAAAGGTAGGTAATACTAGTCTGTGCACCTTGTAACTACTGTGGCACAACCTATACTTGTGACACTAAGTTGAATGGTACTACAACCATAAGAACTCACATACAATCACAATGTTTGAATATCCTTATAGGGAAGACAAAAAAATCCAATCAACCCTAGCATTCAAACCTAAACAAGAAGGAGAAAGTAGTGGTAAACTTGTGCCTTGGGTGTTTAGTTTTGAGGAATGTAAGAAAGCATTGGCAGAGATAATTATTCTAGATGAGCTTTCTTTTAAGTTTGTGAAGGGTTTTGGTTTTAGGAAGTTTACGTCTGTTACCCAACCTAGGTTCAATCTAATCCCTTGCCGCACAACAATTGCCAAAACTTGCTTAGTGGTGTTTTTAGATGAGAAACAAAAGTTGAAAGAAACCTTAAGAGAGCAATGGGTCTGCCTTACCACAGATAGATGGACATCCATTCAAAATTTGAACTACATGTGTCTCACTGCCTATTTTATAGATAGTGATTGGAAAATACACAATAGGATTCTTAGTTTTTGTTTAGTGAAAAATCACAAGGGTGAAACACTTGGGAAGGCGATTGAGATGTGTTTACTTGATTGGGGGATAGACAAGGTTTTAACTATTACAGTTGATAATGCTGCCTCTAACAGTAGGCTAATTTCTTTTATTCAAAAAAAGACTAAGCATAGGAAGGCAACAATTTTATTGCATAAATACTTGCATGTGAGGTGTAGTGCTCATATCTTGAACTTAATTGTTCGTGAAGGGTTAGTTAAAATGGATGAGACAATAGTGAAAGTGAGGAAATTTGTGCGATATGTGAGATCATCTCCACAAAGACAAAGCACATTTAAGTTATGTGCGGAGATAGAGAAAGTTGACTTTTTAAGTTAGTTGTGGTTAGATGTGCTCACTAGGTGGAACTACACCTATATTATGTTGGAGAAGGCCGAGAAGTATCCAAAGGCTTTTGAGAGATTGGAGGAAGAAGATTCAAATTATCTTAGGACAATTAGAGAGGAGGCAAAGGAAGAATGAAATGATAGACATGAGGTTGCTTAAGGAATGGATGATATGGATTGGGAAAAGATTAGGATCTTTTTGAAATTTCTTAAAATTTTCTGTGATGCAACCTTGCGGTTTTCGAATGCTAATTATGTCACTAGCAATTCTTTCTTTTTGAAGCTCTTGTCAATTCATGATATAATTGACTTGGAGCATGAAAAAGATAATTATTTGTTGAGAAAAATGGTTGATTACATGAAGAACAAATTTGAAAAGTATTGGGGGAACTTGATAATATTAATTACGTATTGTATGTAGGGTTAGTTCTTGATCCTCGATACAAGTTGAGGTATCTTAAGTACTGTTTTGGTACTTTGTATGAGAAGCAAAAGGCTGTTGATATAGCAAAAAGAGTAGAGGATGTTTTGGTGGATTTGTATGATGCTTATGCTCAAAATCAAGTGGAGAGTAGTAATGCTAGTGCTGCTAAACAAGCCCAAGTCCAAAAACCAAGTGGATCAATGGAGGGAGATGATTCTAGTGTGGTTGATGTGAAGGCAATGAAGATGAGAGGATTTAAGAAGCACTTAAAGGGTATTAAGTCTTCAAATACCAAATCAGAAGTTGATAAATACTTGTTAGAGAGTTGTGAAGATGTCTTGGATGAGAATTTTGATATTTTAGCTTGGTGGAAGGTTAATTCTCTACGATACCGTGTGCTTTCAAAAGTTGCACAACATGTTCTTGCAATTATGGTATCCACTGTGGCCTCAAAATCTG
>NW_027070057.1:277286-353563 GCF_002906115.3 Quercus suber
TATTTTTGGATTTATGAATCTGTATGAACACGTAGTGAGGTTATTGATTTTTTCTAATCTGTAACATCAATAAGAAAATAACAACTCAAAATCACAGTCACAGATTCACAGTATGTCAACAACAATAAACAAAAATATATCAACAATAAATAAATAGAAAAGTAGCTAACTTTATATATCAGGACTCAAAGGCAATCAGTTAACTTTAATAAAGAAACCAACTAACACAAGCAGCCAAGGACATGGGTTATCAATTTTTTCAAATCCTTTAAAAACCCTAACTTTATTCGCATATAAAACTTGAAAAAATAAGCATCTTGATCTTATGTTGTTACTACAAAATAGAGATTTAGTATTTTGAAAACCCTAACTTTATTGATTCAATATTAAACAAAACCCAAAATACAAAACAAATAGAGGGTTATCGAGATTTTCAATGAGCACATCGGGCAAAGGCAATCGGCTGAGCTAACTCTAATAAAGAAAGTAGAAAAACAACTAGTACAAGCAGCCAAACACATGGGTTATTGATTTTTTCAAAACCCTAACTTTATTTGCATATAAAACATTAAAACTTGAAAAAATAAACATCTTAATCTTATGTTATTACTACAAAACTCAAAGATTCACTATTTTCAAAGCCCTAAATTTATTGATCAAAACCTAAAACACAAAATAGAGAGAGGGTATTGAGATTTTCAAAACAGAAACTCACTGTGAGATGAGAAGCTAATGATCAAGCCAGAGTGGGGAGGGCGGCGTGTAGAGGCGGCGGCAGAGGCAGTTTCAGCGTGAGAGGTAGGGACTGTGGAGTGGAGGCTGTCTGAAGTATGAACATGAGAGAGAGTGGAAAGTGTGAGAGTGAAAAGTGTGGGGTATGTAGGGTAGGGTTTTCTAACTTTTGATTTTATAGTCTAATTAGTTTTAGTTTAATTAGATATTTACTTAGTTTAATTATAGGTAATTAATCTAATGGGTTTTAAAATGCTATGATTAAAAATATAAAATGAAAACATTGAAATTTGAAAAGCTAGGGCCAGATCATTTGATAACTGAACAAAAAAAGCATATCTCAGACTCAGACCCAAATATTTACAAACTTTATAAAGTTTATATTATATATTTAATATAAAATATAATATAATAATATATTTCAGTTCGGTTCGGTCGGTTCGGTTCATTAAAATTTGCCACCGAAAACCAAACTGAAAATTTTAGTTTTTTATATATTGAAATCGAAATTGAACTGAACCAAAATTTTTGCATTGGTTCAGTAGATTTGAAGTGGTTTTTTCAGTTCCTCGGTTTTTTGCATACCTCTACTTAAGATCCTCTTTCAAACATGTTTGTTACAATTTACAACACCTTCAATAATAATCTTCAGCCTACAAGTCATTGGCTAGAAGTGATTTTCAGCATAGTCATTGTGCTTAGTGGTTTACTGATACCATATAGGTTTTTTTATTTTTTTTTTTTTTTTTTTTTTAATGCTAGAACCATATAGAATTTCTTGAGAAATCTATCTCATGGGTAGAGAGAGAGAGAGAGAGAGAGAGAGAGAGAGAGAGATTTCATTGGTTTATATAAAGATAGTTTATAAAAGGTTGCAAAATCCCATGGTCATAGTGACCAAGACTTCTCAACAGTTATTGAAGTATTGTAATTGGTTGGACTCTTTATTTACCATCAATTTGTTATAAAATACTCACTTTGCAAGAGAACCCACCGCCTTTTAGATCCTAACAATCAGACTTGAGTTTTTAATTTTTCTTTACTTTCAATCAGTGGCTCTAAATAACAATGCAATTCAATTCCTTATATGAAATCTGTTCTTCTGAAAATGACTTATCTTATCTTGCACTTGATAGAATTTTTAGTTTTAGCATTAGATACTGAAATAATTTGATTTCTTATGTTAGTGTTGCTTTTGAACTAATTTGGTTTTTTTTAGGTGATGGACTCGGCAAAATCCCTTCTTCCTTGACATTTTACATGATGGGGAACAAGGTTTTGACAATAGTATTTTGATGGTCACTCCACATTCAAACATGAATACCCATCAATCTCCACCCCAAGTTGAATTGGGACAATCTACACTCCCATTGAAATAAAATCAACTACTAAGAGATGTTAACAGGGAAAAAAATTCACCATAGATGAAGACATTCAGCTAGTGTTGACGTAGCTCAATGTTAGCTTAGATATCGTGACCTCAACTTACAAAAAACACACAACATTCTGGGATAAAATTTGATCTACCTTCTACAATGACAAGAAATTTAATTGCTCCAAGGATTCTTTAAGTTGTCGGTGGTCAATGATCCAAAGTGATACCAACAAGTTTAATGGATTCTTGGCCCAAATTGAGAGTTGGAATGAAAGTGGTAAAATTAAGCATGACAATGTATATCTACTCAACATCTAATATGTATTATACATCAATGCACTGAAAGTTTTATGATACTCATTATTATCAATTTGTCACTTTTGTAAATTGATGATGCAAAAGTATTAGTAAAACCTTATTTCAATTGGAACATTGTTGGAATATTTTGAGGAATGAAGCTAAATGGTGAATCTAAGAGATAATGTGAAGGTCCACGCAAGACAACCAACCAAACAATCTTGTCCTATTTTTGCAGGCTCAACAAATCTAGATGAAGATAGTGATGAGATGAATTTCGGTAAAACCTTGGAGAGACCCATAGGAAAGAAGGCCGAAAAGGAGAAATTAAAGAAAAGAAAGATTAGCAATGATGTGGTCCCACGACTTTCCTCCCAATTGGATGAAATCAAGGAACAAAAGAGGTGAGGATGCATAATGAAAAAACGAAAAGTATGTGCATTGCATTAGAAGAATGAAGAGAGTTAATGCGCATTGCATCAGAAAAATAAAGAGAGTTGATTTGTATCAAGGAAGAGAAGATTGAAGTAGAAAAGATGAAAGTGGAAGATGAAATTATGATGAAAGATATAAGAAACATGGATCTTGAACAAAATGAATATATTCGTCAATGTCGTTTGGAAATCTTGGAGAGGTTAAAGTCTAAATTTTCATCATAATTTGAATATTATTATTGACAATATCTAATCAAGTAATTTTTGTATTGTACAAAGATATTAGCACATGATTGACATAGATAATTTGATGTTAGATATCTCATTTGTAGTATTTATTTGTGCAGGGAACATGATTGTTCAATATCTAATCATGTTAGATGTATTTTTTGTAGTCTTTACTTGTGCAAGGATAATAGCAATGTTGTTATTTTTGTATTGTGCAAAGATAATAATACTTCGTTATTCAAGATAATTTGATAGCGTGTATGTGATTTGATAGTACTTTTGTATTTATTATTGCTTTCATTATTGTTTCTCTAAAAGGCATCAATGGATAATAGTAATGTTTGTAGCAAATTCATTATGCCTTTGATTTTGTAGTTATGTTATAGGTGAAATAGGTTCTTTTGCTAAAATAGTCATGCTTGTTTGCCTATATTTGTTGTTAGATAGTACATCTACCATCCTTACTTATGGTGAATTGTGGTGCAAACTATATCCTTACAGTTAGCAACTTTAACAGAGTACAAATTAGCCATGGGCTAATATATAATGTGTCATAACCCAAAATTATACTTCAGATTTTAGAGCATGACTAACATGTTAATATCAAGTTTAACTCAATACTAACATGAACCTACTAAAACTGAAGGTGCTTATCAAAAATAATTTCTCATATTCGTTTTTATTCATTGCATAAAAGCCATAATATACAAAGTCTTATATACAACAAAAGAAAACTATACGTTTTGAAAAACCAGAACCATAGATCTTTTACCATCTTTAATACTCTTGTTGCTTCTAGGAAAGAACCTGTGCACTGAAAAATAATAGGGTGAACTGCGAAGCCCAGTAAGGTTTTATATTCCATGAGCATTTGATAAGAGTGCATGTAAATCAAATATTTCATGGATATGCTAGCTTTGATAACTAGTTATCATACTATTCTTAATAATAACTTACGAACTTTCATACGAAGACACATCATTTTTCCTTTCATATAATAATAAAAGGACATAATATGGAACTTTAACATAATTCAGTAACCTTCTCTTTAAATAGACTATAAAACATTTATCATAAACTTCCCATCAGACTTATAATACATTTAACTTATATTTCTTATTATCATACTTTTCTTATAAACTTAAAATAGCTTAATAGCTCATTAATACTATATTAGTTGGTCTAATTGTAAGTCTGTCACAATTTTTGGGAGGCTTCAGCACATTGTGCCAGGCATCCAGCATTCCCCGCAATACTAGGAAATCCCAGGATCATATCAGAAATATCACACTCCTTTTGGTGTGCTTAGACCATTAATCATGGGGGTCGGTTGACATCCTTCACAAGTTGGTATTTTCCAGCGAGAGTGGGTACAATAGAGTCCTCACCATTTTTAATGACCAATAAATTAACATTTCTATGGAAATGCCGGTACTTTAATTCCTGCTGGCTGAGTTCAGATCATAACAATGGAATAATCCTAAAACTATATTTTTTTGACAATTATGCTTTTACATAAATATTTTATAATAGTAGCATATCAACTTCATTCTTAAATATTATGTTTGTGGTATAGGTAATAGCATCAATATACTAAAAATTATCATATATATATATATAAGACTCAACAATTCATGAACATGTCTTTACTTAAATTATGATTATATTTAATATATCTAATTAAAAGGTTTTAATGCACACTAAATTTCTAAACAAACCTTATACTTATCAAACGCACATGTCACATATCCCTTACTTGAAAGCACAAGATGTGAGAGACTTGAATAAGATGAGCTCAAGTGTCCACGTTCTTGTCACCTAAAAGGACTAAAACTTATTACTAATAAATCTTCCTAAGTATATAAACTTATACATGAATCACAATCTAACTCTCAAACTCAAGAAAATCTTAATTCACATCTCACAAAAGTTCCCCACAGCAACACATAAACATACATATATATACAAATCACGTGATCAAAAGAATCCATAGAGTAAGTTTTGAATTATGAAGCTACTGCCATACCAAGCAACAAAATAGAAAATTCTTATAGCAACACGTTGTCCAAGTTATAATTATAAGCCAACAAGAAAACTTAATCAACTAATAATTAAATTTCCTATTGAAACAACATCTTTACATAATAAACCTAAATATAGAACAACCTTTACAATCCCTAATCCATTATCTTAACTCACAGTTTTCCAAGTATGATAAATTAGCCATAATATCTTCAATCTTTCAAATGACTAACACAAAATCACAAATTCCAGCTTCTAGAAATCCAATTAGAGGATATAGAATGGAAAATAAAACAAACAATTACACCATAAATTACCGATAACAAGAAGTAGTTTTATGTACCTACCCATCAACTTTGATGTTGAAACTTTAGTGTTAAGTGTTTGATTTCTTCTTTGGAGAGAGATATAGATTCAGTGAGAAAGGAAGGTATGGCTGACCAAGAACAAGCAAAGAGGAGTAAAGAAAGAAGAACAAAGGAAAAAGGATCAAAGAAACAAAGAAAATGGAAGTCTGGTGCAACAAAGAGATAAGGGAGAAAGGGTGGTGGGGCATGTCTCTTGCTAGGAGAAATAGGGTTGATGGCTCACCCTTACATCTTTTCAAAATTATACTTACCACCCCCCCAAAAGTTTTATTTTCTAGAAAGGCCCAACTAATAAGATAATTCTGCATATATATATATATATCCTTTATAAACTTCCTCCTGTAACATTAAAAGAGTCTATTTCTTCTAAAACATCAAAATATCAATGCACTTAAGGTAATTTATATAATAATAAGTATATAAATCTATAAAATTAATCATGCAAATAGGCTGGGATGTTACATAAGGTGTATATTAGTTTGCAGTGTCTGAGTATGTCATTCATAAACTCATTTTTAGCTTTGCAAGGTTTAGGGTATGAATGCGTGTCGTCACCCTCTTTCTTCTTTTTCTTTTTACCTTTGAGTGGATATTAGTCTCCCTTTTTCAAATGGGTATTTCGCTACAACATTACTTCCTTAACTTCCTTATTACTTTGCAAGGTTGTTTTTGAAGAGGTACCCATCTAGCTTTCCCTACCTTCTAAAGAGCATAACGACCTCTCATGTAGTTCCTTGATATTGTTCCATGGGTTCTCTTATCACCTTGTAAGATTTACTGTTTGAATAAAATGTTTCATATACTCTCGAGGTATGTGCATTTTTTAAGAAAAAAAAAATGAAACAAGAATGTATAATACCAGCATCGGTATGAACCTTCAAATATAAGAGAGCTTCCCTATGAAGGACTTTAAATCTTTGACTGATGTTGGAGGTTTCATAGTGACTATGACCTTCACTTTCAAGGGGTTAACATCGATTCCCCTTTGATGAATAAGGAATTCTAGGAATTTTTTGGTCGTCATTCCGAAGGCGCACTTCAAAGGATTCATACGAAACTTATAACGACAACACCTCTCAAAAACTTTTCATAGGATTTCCACATGACTTTCTCTAGTTTTAGATTTTATGACTACATTATCAACATAGTCCTTAAGTTCCTAATGCATCATGTTGTGGAAAATGACAGTCATAGCGCTTTGAGATGTAGCACCCGCATTCTTAAATTCAAATGACATCACGATATAATAGAAATTCTTGATAGGAGCAGGAAATGCAGTATTTGTTGTGTCTCTTGGTGCGATTTTGATTTGATTATAATCACTAAAACCATCCTTGAAGGAGATCATCTCAAGGCAACATCTTATTTTTCCATTATTTTTCTTTATGGGAACTATATTTGAAAGCCATTGTGGGTGTTCAATAGGCTTGATAAATCCCGCTGCTAACAACTTTTTAACCTTTTGAACTATTTTAGCTTTGATGTCAAGGTGAAATTGTAGAATAAGCCTAAAACACCCCTTGGGTTCGCTAGATTTGTTTGCTAGCGGAGAGTTAAGCCCAAAATTCACGATGTGTAGTAAAAAAAAGGCTAAGAGCAATTGCATCAGTCTAAAATACAAAAGTGCAAAAATTTACACAATATAGCATAAAAAACACATGCATTAGACCTTGTATAGCTTTGTAAATATCCAAACTTGCTACAAGTAACGTGTATATACATGGTTACAATAACTTTCTATCTATTACTTTAATATTATCCTGTATATTATATTAAGTTATTAAAACCCATTTGGCTAGTTTTTTTTTTTTTTTTTTTTTTTCTCTCTCCTCTAACTTGAAATCAACACCTCTTCTCCAAGTTTCATTCCTGAACTCAAGACTCCTTTTCTCCCTCTTCGTTTCGCCTCTCTCCCATATCAGCTCTTGCTCATTTTCTTCACCACGAGCAAGAATGTGATCGACTTCGGGGTCTGTGGGAAAAATGCGGTTCCCTTTTGTAGGCTGATGATGAATATTTATGCTAAAATTTGGGAGAGGCTTATGATTAGGTTTTTAGTTGGAAGAAAGACTTTGAACCTCTCAGGTGCTATTTTTATGATTTGGTTTATTTTGCTTTATGCTTAGGAAAGAATTTGGTTGCTTTTTATATAATTTTGGAAACAAAGTTGTTTGCTTTAGGTTGCTGTTACTTCTGGTCATTGTAGGCTTTTGGAAACTACATTTGAGTGGCTGAGTAAGCTAGTTTATTAAGTTTTTAGAGTTAGTTATGATTTTATGTGGAAAATGAAGCTGGGATGAAAATTAGGGGCACAGTTAGCTAGAGCATGGAACCTTTCTAGGGTGGAAATTTTCGGAATAGGACTTCCTTCGTGGGCCCTAGGTGCCTCCAGCAAAAGGTCCGATAAAAACTAATTCAAATCCTCCAAACCACTCTTACTCAATTTCCCCAACTATTTGTATGAGCTTGGGCCATGCGACAAAACAAATAAAATAGATAAGATACATGGATTGAGCCCATTAAGCAATTGGGCTTAGTTGTCTTGTAGAAGCGTAAAAGTTGTTATGAAAATGACTACTAACAATGGTTAACTTCCCTTTCTTCTTATCATCAGCACAGTAAATATCATCCAACCGAAACAAGTTACTAGCCCTTAAAACATCATCAACAAGAATCTCAAATACCAAATCAAACCTAAAAGAACATAAAAAAACTCATAATTTCATAGTAAATGAGTTAAAAATTTTATATTGTGGTTTTTTTCTAACTCATCATTGACGTCAATTTGTTATCTATCACTAATAATCTTTCACATCTATCAGCTGCCTCTTATGGGAGGATGCCAAGACAGCCCAGGCCCAATTAAACTTTGAGCCCAGTAAATAATACTACTAAATCAGCGTTTTGGGCCATACTCGGCATTGGGTCCCAGACATCCAAGCCCATAGTACCAATCTGTAATTACGTAAAAAGATCATGGAGCGTATGGTAATTTCACACACTCCTGACCAAAACAAAAACCCTAGACAGCGACCTCTATAAATATCCCAAAACCCTAATCGCATTCTTAGTTTTCCTTCCGCAGCAAAAATGTCGAAGCGAGGTGAGTGCTTCATTCGTCTCTCTCTACCTTCGTTTTGTTTCTCTGTCAAAATTAATATTTCTGTATGATTTTCTGTTTGGTTACCGAGAAAGCTCAACGAAAACTAGAGAAATCTTTTTTGTTTTTTGTCTTTTCCTGCCGTTATAGATTTAATCGATTGATATGTGACTATGCAATACAAGTAATTGGATCGGTTTTGTTGAGGTTTTGAGCTTATTCTCAATCAATTAGCTTAGGAAATATGATATGAGATTCGAGTTTTACACCTTTTTGTTTTTTGCTATTTTACCTTCGTTTTCTTAGCTACCAAACAGAGTGTAACGTGAAGTTTATATTGTTTGATGTTTATATACATTTACCATATTTGAGCTTACGGATCTGTTTGTTACTTGAGAAATCCTACGAAAACAAATCGGAAACTTAGGTTTATTACTATTATTATTATTATTTTATTTCATTTCATTTCCTCTGCTTTTTTAGAAAGATATCAGGTAATTATTGAAATTGTTACCTATTAAAAAAATTAATTATTGAAATTGTTGATTTTGTTTTGAATACTATGGTGGATGCTTAGAAATGTGGGATCTAATTTAGGAAGAAATATAGGAATTACACTTGTAATTTAGGGTTTTCTAATTTATGGCAACAAATGAAATGGAAAACTGTTTGAAGTCGGAAGTTTTCTCATTGTGAATTGAAATGAAATTGTGGATGATAATGAAATGCTGGGTTTTTTGGTTGGGTTGATTTAGGACGTGGAGGGTCTGCTGGTAACAAATTCAGGATGTCACTGGGTCTGCCAGTGGCTGCAACAGTCAACTGTGCTGATAACACTGGGGCAAAGAACCTGTACATCATTTCTGTGAAGGGAATCAAGGGTCGCTTGAACAGGCTACCATCTGCTTGTGTTGGTGACATGGTGATGGCCACTGTCAAGAAAGGGAAGCCTGATCTCAGGAAGAAGGTGTTGCCTGCAGTCATTGTGAGGCAGCGCAAGCCATGGCGCCGAAAGGATGGGGTCTTCATGTACTTTGAAGGTTGTTATTGTTGCTTTGATGTTATTATTTTGTTCTTGTGATTGATTGCTTTTATGATTTCTACTGTATACTGTTAGCAACGATTTGATGATCATTTGATTGCTGTGGGAATATTTGGCTGCGTCAACTGGAAAATCTTGAGTCTTAATTGTATTTTCTGCATTTTTGTTTTGTTGAATTGTGTTTTTGTAATATTTGTCCAAATGCATCATATAGAGCTTTTTAAAATTGCATTACAAAGACATTGGTGTGGTGTCATTTTTTGTTCCACTTCTAGTTCCTTGACATGAGGTTTTGTAGCCATTTTAATTTGTGCCTGGAAGGTCATTGTTTTTCACATTAGGCTTCATAGTAAAATTTTCTTCTTCCTAGTCTATCATTATAACGCTAATTTTACACCTTCAATACAAACAGTTTAGAAGGATTTAAAAGAAAAGCATTCACTTTTGTTGCTTGCTCTCAAAAGAAAAGGAAGGATGCTGATTAATTAGTGTCCTTATATGTACACATTTCCCTGCTTAGAGAGTTTGGCGTGCCTACTACAATAGGATTTCTGCCACTAGATACATAATTGCTCTGCTGCCATATATCTTGCTTGGTTAATAAGCTGGTGATGTGGTGTAGAGACTTATGTTCTTAGGGTTTCTCTACATCTCCCATACCCAGCTATATTGATATTACCAACCTTACCCCATTCCCGGATGGTAAACCTTTTTTGCTTTAACCATCCCTGTCAAGGTTGGGATATTATTTGTTTTTCTTATTCCCACTATTAGGTTTAGGGGTTGTCTTCCTTTTGTTTCTTTAAATTCTTGTAAGGGCAAGGATAAAAGTAACATGATGCTATTCTTTTATAATAATCTGAATGGTCTGTTTATTAACATAGTATTGCTGTGAAAAAAATGTTTTACTGTACTATTTTGAAAGCTTCAATTGCTCTTAGTTTGGTAGTGAGTATGCTTTATTTGTGATCACCAGTGACCAGACATAAGTCAGGTATCCTCCTCAACTTTTTATGGATGATACAGTTACGAGTCTGGGATATGGACTGTGTCAATCGTTACAGATGTGCTATTGTTTTTGAGCTCACATCTGCTCCATTTGAACCCTACATCTGGCTCTATAAGCATGTAATTTTGTACTTTGATGTTCATTGAATATGTTGATGGTTATTGAATTCTGATATTATTACCAAGCTTAGCAGAAATTTGTCCTATTTTTGTTTTGTAATTTTTGTAATAGAGACTAAAGAGTAGTAATCTTGCCAGAAATAGTCAAGTAGCTTCCTTAACATACAATGGGAGATGCAGTTACAATTCTGGGAAATTGATTGTGTTCATCGTTGCAGATGTTGATGCTTTTAATGCTTGCATCTGCTCCATGTGGGCCCTACATGTAATTGCAATAAGTTACTAATTTTATAGTGCTGCAATTTTTTTGGTATTAAGCTGTTGAATCAATTAGTCTGGTCATGTCCAAAAGACCTTGTATGCTTGTCTGAAGAAAATAGATTTTTGTGCTGGCACAAGCATTATGTGGAACTTTAATCTATCTTTTCCTGACTTTATTTGTTATGAGGTATTGTTTACTGTTAGAAGAACTTGCTTGTATGAAATTTCTTATTTATTAGATGATTGTTGGGTTCTGATGGTATTGGCAAGAGAAATAGATTAAATATTTATAATCTAAATTGGTTCTTGGGATACATGGTGTTAACTTGATACTAAATTTTATTTTTTCAGATAATGCTGGGGTAATCGTGAATCCCAAGGGAGAGATGAAAGGTATGGCTAGACTTATTTAATTTACCAATTATTGTTTAGTGTTAAAATTGGAGCTTCTATTTTTTAGGATCTGCTATTACCGGTCCTATTGGGAAGGAGTGTGCGGATCTTTGGCCAAGGATTGCAAGTGCTGCCAATGCCATTGTTTAAGGGTTCTAAGTTGCTATCGGTGATATCCTCATTTTTGAAATGATGGTCTTTATGTTTTGGTAGAAGTAGAGCATATGAATTTTGCTGGATTTTGTTATATTGGTTTTGGATATTTGTATAAACCGCATGTGGTTAATGTTTGGATTATGGTATTATACTTTTAACATTTTCGAGTTCCTATGAGTTCCTATGACTTTTGCTAGCTTCCGTTTTTTTAAATCATTGGTTCTTTCTCTCTCTTTTCCTTTTATATTGGTCTTTTTAGATGGTTGACAATTTTGATTTTGCTTTGGAAGCCCGAGGTACAGCTTCTTTTTGCACGAACTAATTCACAGTGAATGTGCCATGTGTCAAATATCCAATGAATAGGATTCTGTTCATAAAAAAAGCGTCAAATATCATTTTATTCTATTCTGTAACAAGCATATCTGAAGTCTTAACTTGTTGTGAGTTCAACTTAAAAGGCGTTTAGAGCAAGTGATGAATCTTATCATTTAGATGAAAGCTTCAAGAGGGTTTGATTTGGTACAATTTACTTGGCTGCTATTACTACACTTTTTTGTTAGGTCTATCATGTAGAGGTACTCAAATTGGATCAGTGGTCGACTTATAGGTTTACTGCACTAATAGTTTTTGTTGTAATGCTAATTGGTTACTTCCAATTATGACGCACGCACTCAAAAAATGTAGGACCTTACTCATTGTTACAGAAACTCTAAAGAAACAATGATATCTCCAATTAATAGCCCCTTCGGATGTAAAATGTATCATTTTCACCGTTTCCACGGTGTATGTGACAAATGTATGCATTTTGAGTAGGTTACAAATTTACAATTCTATCATATTTGGCTTTTTTATTTAGTCAAAAATTGATTTTTCGTTATAAATGCTCATGTCCTCTCCCTTATTGACCTGCGGTAATGATTTCTTTGGCATTACTCTCTGCTTAGGTTGGACGAGTTAAATGTCTAATTCTTTTATTTATTGGAAAAATTACACTTATTTTATTTTATTTTTCTGATAAACTAGAATTCGTTAAGCAGCAAAACTAAAGGGAAGTCAAAGTATCAGGACAAAGCCTGTTATGATACATTCCAGAGCAGTCCGAGCGTATAAGCTCAAGCAATTCCATAGGAGGATCAACATAAACAATAAAATCTCTATCTTGAGTAATCCCGTTCTTGGCAAGAAAATCTGCACAACCATTTGCTTCGCAATAGCAATGACCGAGCCTAACTTGGGAGATTTGACTAAGCAATCGCCTGCAATCATCAACAATAGGAGTAACAACATTATTAGAGCAGAGGGGGTTAGCAAGGAGCTCAATTACAGCTTTAGCATCAATTTGAATATCAACAGCACACAAGTTAAGGTCTTTGCAGAGGGTGAGGCTATCTCTAAGTCCCCAAAGCACCGAGGTAAAGCTGGTTGCTCTCCCTATGTTTCTTGAGAAGCCCTTAATCCATTCGCCACACTCATTCCTCAAAATACCTCCACACCCAATGAAGCCCAAAAAAAATTACACTTTGTCCATCTATGGTTTGCCCTTGACCCATTTTGCGGTTTAAAATATGACACTTTACTCACTTGTTGTCCTATCCATTAACAGTTTGTCATCCACCTATGCCCTTGCCATTAGAATCCTAGAGAAACAAACCAGCATTAAAGAATAATACTTGCTGGAAAAAAAAGCACCCCCCCAGCTACACATTTTTAAACGCATACATTGGATCACAAGTGATTTCTTTTATCTTTTAATATTTCAAAAGGCATTTATTTTTTTGAGAAAATATTTCAAAAGACATTAATACTTTAGGAAGATGGCAATCGGCAACATAAAACTGAATAAAGAAGATCCAGATCAATAAAGTACCTTTTGGAAGAAAACAAAATACGGTAGTCACTAGTCAGGACAGAATTTTATAGCAAATTAAGGAGTCCATCTTGGTAGAGATATCAATGATTAAGAGAAGGTATTAAATCAGACTTTATTGAATAATAAAGAAATTGGCTTTGGTGTCATCATCATGGTTTTGCTTTTCATACATCATTCAAAGACTTAAAAAATCCACCTGGAAACCATTTCAATTTCTGGGATTTAATCGGAGAGCAAACTCAAATACACAAATATGAATCTTTCAAAGATTAACCTAACTATTCTCTCAAGAAAACACAAAGAGCTTAACCAAACCAACCAACCATACTTTTTCTTCTCTCTATGAATTGATAAGAAAGAAACAAGTGAAATAATCTGAAGATTACCATCAATTTTTGCAATTTCAAAAAAAAAAAATTAAAAACCCTAGGTTAGAGAATGTACTTAGAATTTATCTCAAGAGGGGAAATCTTCAAAATTCTTCATGGGGGTTTTGATTATAATGGTAATCAAAATTGATGAATTTCACATGTTGATCTTGATGGAGTGGATCAAAATCGAAGAGAGAGGGAGAAGGGGTGGCCTCGATTTTTTTCTTTCTATTATGTTTTTAAGTTAAATGGTGTCAGGATAATGGCAAGACTATATGTGGGCAATAGACTGTTAACTAATAGGACCACAGATAGGTAAAATGTCAAACTACATGTGGATAAAGTGTTTTTCATACAAATTATAGGTGGCCAAAGTGTAATTTTTCCTTATTTATTTATTTTTTACCATAATTAAAAACGATGGGTTGTTAACATTTAAATTTACAAGCAGAAATAGAATTTTCACAACCTAATAATTCATTTACTTTGTTGGAAAAACCTGTGTGAAAACTAAAAAAATTGTTATCATTAATTCGTCAAAATTTAACCCTTAGAATCCTTGCATGATTTTCATGTTTTCCTATCTTTTAGGATAAAAAAAATGTTTTAAAAAAAATATTTATCTTTACTCGACAAAAAATTCTATTAAAAATATAATTTACTTTAAAAGATTTTCCCCTAAAACAAATATGATTTACTTCTAAAAGATTTTCAACTAAACTAAAACTTTTGACTATGGTTTTTTAATTAAGTTTGTGATGTACCTTTGTGTTAGAATTTTTTTCCTCTCTCTTGTGTGTCTATTTCTTTATTAAAAAAAAAAAAAAAAAAAACTTCTAGAAAGAACTATCTCACCCGAACATATTTCCAGCTCAATCTCAGCTGTAAAACTTTTTAGAAGACATTACTGTCTCACCAAAAAAATATTTCTAGCTCATTTTCAAGTTGTTACTAAACATAAGAGGATAACAGTCATAACACTGCAATATGATAGCAGGTCAACCATATATATATAATAAGGTTTGACTTGGGTCTAGTTAAGTTTATGTCTAATGGATTGTGCACCCTTCTCAAAAAAAAAAAAAAAAAAAAAAGGATTGTGCGCTAGAGCTTTGCAGAGAAGGTTATTATCGGGCCTCAGGCTGAAATTAGAGAATTATTAGTCGTTACAGCATGGGTTAAAAATGTTTGTTCTCAAATAATATTATTACCAAAATTACCAATTCCAAATTGCAATCACACACAAGACTATAAATATTTACTTAAATCCCAATCTCTTTAAAGGGAAAAATTTTGGTACAAACTCCCAATAATTTCACTATTATCAAATTAATTATAATAATTTTTAAGTTTATGTCTAACTTGAGATTCACCATGTACAATAATAAATCCTTTAGTGTATGTCTAATGACTAAAGAGAATCTCATTGTTTTCTTTGCTCTCACACATACTAATTATTTCTCTCAAAGGTGGCAAGACTTTTTTTTTTTCATGCACAGTTCTCTCTCTCTCTTGGCTGTCTTTCTCACTTTGCAGCACCCTTTTACTGCTCTTTCGTAACTCTCCTTGGATGCGTTTTCTCTTCATCTTTCTACACTATTCAACATCAAACAAAGCCTCACAAATTCTCCTTGATTCGTGTGCTTGCTGTCTCTCTCCTTGTATTACCTTCAAAGTGAAAATTCATTTTTTTCTCTCTTGGTTTTACGCTCTATTTTCTCTCTCTCTCCATAGGGAGGACCCTTAGGCCAAAGCCATCAAATTTTTTATAGCATTATCTATCTATAAGACTCTTTTCCTATTCCATTTTGAACAATGAATGCATTACTTCTTTAATAAGAAATAGTCTTTTCTTCTATATCAAGGAATAGTCTTTCTTTTCACACCAAGATAACCCAAATTAATTTTTCCTTCTTTTCAACTTGGAAACCCAATGGGCTTTCCAAGTCACAATTAGAACTTGAGGCAATTTTCCCCCAAAAAAAGAAAAGAAAAAAAAGAGTGAAAATGCAAGGCACCTCCCTAAGGTTGATACAGACTCAATGTGGATGGAGCTCTCTTTAAGGAGCCTTGACGGGGTGACATTGGAGCAGTAATTAGAAATTAGAATGGGGATGTAATGGCTACTCTCTTAGAAGTAGTTCCCAACGTTTGTTATGTGGATTTCTAACTAGGGCTGGCCCAAGGCCCATACCACAAAAAAATATTTACCCTTTACAAAAAATGCCTCCATCCCATTGTAAAAGACCCAAAATTTTATAAAAAATAGGAATTTTTTCAAATTGTTGTGCACTTTTTATTATTAGTGATGTTATAGATATTACAAATTTTACTAAAGATTTACAAACTGACATGTTACCAATCACAAAAAAGTATATTAAATATTTATTAATTACATTATTGAAGTTCATTAATCACTATTATTATCACATTATATTGTGAATATTTTTTAATACCTTGAACATTTTCCTTTTTTTTTTTTTTTTTTCTAACAAGGCTTTAAAAAAAATTTGCAAATGTGTTAGACCATCAATGATGATTAATCTCCCCTAATAGTTTGAAACTTTGATATTTGTAAACTAATCTACTACAAAGTCACACATCAATTAATATCATAGATTATAAATTAGATTATAAATGTAATTAATTATGTATCATTATATATCCAAGATAAATTAATTTTCTTTTTTATTTATTTTTTCTTTTTGTTAAATTAATTTTTCAATTATGATATTCAATTCTTTATATAAAATTAACCTTAGTTTTAGTTAGTATTATTCATTAAATTATGTATTTAATACATCAAATTAACCTCAATTTGATTAATATTAAATAATTTTATTTAATTAATATTTATATATAAAAAGTCTCGCATAAATTTTTTGCCTTAGGTCCCAAATTAGGTTGGGCCAGCCCTGTTTCCAACGTCTGTTATGTGGACACCTTTGAAGGTTTGCAGGGAGAAGAGGTGTGCTCTTTGTAGCTGATACTTGCTTTCACAATGTAATAGTGAAGCGACTTGTTGGGAATTATAAATGCTCTTCAGAAATCTAGTACGAACCTGTCTCCAATCGAATCTATGATTGAAATGAACGTAGAAACAACTTCGTTGGGGGTGATGGTCTTTTACGCACATAAGGCAAGATGCAAACTAGGCTACACATAAACAAGCACGTCATGCCTTATTCAGGGCCGGCCCAACAAATTTTGGAGCCTAAGGCGAAATTTTATATGAGGCTTTTTATATGTAAACATTAGTTAAATAAAATTATATAATACTAATTAAATTAAGACTAATTTGATGTAAATATATAAATTGATGAATAATACTAACTAAACTAAAGTTAATTTCATATATAGGATTGAATATCATAGTTAAACCATAAATTTAAACAAAAAGAACTAAAAAAATATATTATTTTAATAAAAAGAAACTTACTTCAACTTAGATATATGACTATGCATAATTCAATAAAGTTTTAATCTAAAATTCAATTTTATATCTTCTTTTTAAGAGGAAGAGATAGATAGATAGATAGATATTATTTGGTGTATGGTTTTGTAGGAGATTAGTTTACAAAAATTAAAATCTCAAACTATTAGTGGAGATTAGTCATCATTGATGTTCTATCACATTTGCAGTTTTTTTTTTTTTGTTGAAACATTTTAGGGTTTCAATTGGGTTAAATTTCTATTGGTCTCCTATTTTTGAAGCCTTGTTAGAAATGAAAAAGAAAAATACTAAAGATACTATAAAATGTTTACAATATAATGTGATAATGACTATAATTAATGAATTTTAACAACTTAATTTATTTGTGTTTGAATAAATTTTTTATGTGATTGGTGACTTGTCAATTAAGTCTATAGTAAAATTTGTTGTATCTTTAGCATTACTCATAAAAAAAAGTACCGATTATTTAAAAAATGTTACATTTTTATAAAATTTTGAGCTTTTTACAGAGAAAGATGGGCCTTTTTCTACTAAGGGTTTTTTTTTTTTTTTTTTTTTTTTTTTTTTTTTTTTGTGTGTATGTGTGTGTGTGTGTGTGTGCGCGCGCGTGCTGTGAGGCATTAGGCCTAGGCCTAAGTTGCCTAGTCCTTGGGCCGGCCCTGACCCTATTGAATCCGAAATGATATAATTGATATGGCTAGAAGTAACTCCTCCTTTCATTTTTTAGATTGTAAGTCATGACATTTTATAGTTTGCTCTCTGCTCTGGTTTTTCAGCTGGTTCTTGATCTGTTTCTCTTCTTGGATTGTACTAAGATGTTCTGTTTCTTGAAATAAATAAAAAAATAAAAAATAAATAAAAAAATTAAAAAAAAAAAGAAGAAAAGAAAAGAAAAGAAAAAGAAAAGATAGTGCTCTCTCTAGGCAGATGTATAAAGATGGTAAAACATCAGCGGGCGCTTATCAAGGGTTCTAGCTTCTAAATTCAGCCTGCGATGTTAGGACCTATGTTCAAGGAAAAAACCATGTCTCAGATTATTGCAACCCCATATACAAATAGCAGAATGCACTAATTAAAGAAAATGCTGTCTCCCAAACAGTGGCGACTCCATAAAATTTTTTCAGGGTGTTCCTCAACAAGCATAAATTACACAATCTAATAAAAGAAAATTTTATATATTGACAACAACAACAATTAAAAAACACGAGATGAATCTCACATAGAAGATGAATCTTGGGTAAGTGGTTTTCTTATCAAATATTTGTTCATAATTCTAGCAAAAGAATAAACAATAAACTATAAGTTCATTTGAAATATTAATAAAATTATTAATTATTGTTGTAATGTTGTCTAGTTGTTTCATTAATTTGTTTGTCTTTTATAAACTATAATTTGTTATATTGTTGCTTCATTAATTATAAAATTATTAATTGTTGTTTAGCCTAACATAATTTAATTTGTTTGTTTTTTATAATGTATTGGTTTATTAATTATTATACTGTTTTAATTATTGTTGTTTAGCCTAACAATAAACTATATTTCTTTAATTTATTTGTCATTAATTATACTGCTTTAATTTGTTATATTGTTTAGCCTCATGTGCACATTACACTAAAGGCACTAAAAAAGCCATTGATGTGCACATTATTTACACAACACACAAGCACGCGTCATCTTGCCAATTAGAAAATTTCACAATCACGCATTACATTAAAAGACAATTAATATTTCACCAACACCAATAGATAAGATAAACTGATAAAGCCAAATTCAATTTTCAAAATGTCAAAAATAGACAAAATTTAATAAAGCTAAAGACTAAAGTTCGGCCAATCAAAAGAGAGAGAGAGTTACTGAGTTGGTCTTATTAAAGAGAGAGAGAGAGAGAGAGAGAGAGAGAGAGAGAGTCATTTCATAATTTTCATTTCAGACTTTTCAATTCAGATAGAGAGAGAGTGAGAGTTAGAGAGAGAGTCAAAGAGAAAAAGAGAGAGACTGAGAGAAGTTAGCTTAGAAAAAAAATGAAATACCTTGAGGGAAGGTTGGACTGTCGGAGGGAGCACCAGAGCAGCGGCAGCAGCCAAGCAGTGAGCAGGGAGGCGGGAGGCCTGAACCGGACTAGGCACTAGTGGACGAGCCGACGGGCAAGCAATTTGCCGATCTGGCATTGGCGATCTCCGTCCTCCAATCCGATGAGCGATGACGAGTGGCATTGGCTACTTGGCTCGAATGAGCCTCAACATTGAAAACTTTTTGTTGAAAGTGTTGTAGATAGAGGTAAAAGTTAGCTGAAATAGTACAATGAAACTCATAAATAATACTAAAAATAAGCTGAATAGTGAATAGTAAAATAAGTTGGTTTTTTGGTTTTTTATTTATTTATTTATTTATAAATTGGAGCCAAACACCCACCAAGTGTCACTAAAAAAAAAAAAAAAAAATTATCTTATGCAATGAATGTATATATAAAACACTATCTTATGCAGTATATTCATATACTGTTATGCAATGAGCAAAACTTTGGTAAAGTTCTGTTACTTTAGGTTCCCTAATTAATGTGTTATCTTTGTTCTTGCACTTTAGGTTCCTTAATTAATGTGTTTTCTTCTTAAAGGTAAATCTAAAATAGGCATATAAGTTTGATCCATATGCTATATGCTTGCCTAGGATCCACATCCATGAACTCCATTGGATAACTCATGTTCTCCATTTGATAGCTTGCAATAGCATATATCAACCCCAATATGATGTCATTACCTTCCTTCTGTGTCGTAGGTTCCTGAGTCACTCCCGTGCTTGGCTTTGTGAATGCTGTAGATGTGTATAGGAAAGAAAGGAGAAGGGATCCACCCTTGCATAATATAACATTGCAAGATAACTTTTTATATTTTCATAAATTTTTAGAGAAATATATGATTGAAGGAATTGGGATGGAGATAATTGATCTCCGAAGCTCCATGTTTTTTGACGACTAGAAACGAAAACGAGAAATGGGTTTTACTGATCAGTTGGTTTAGAACACAGAAGAAAGATTGTGCCTTTCTATGAACATGAAAATGTTTTTTTGTTTTTTGTTTTTTCTGTTTTCAGAAAATAAAAATAAAAATAATGTTAGAGAAAGAGAGAGAGGGAAAGAGGGTGTTTTTGTTTTCGTTATTGCTATTTTTTTATTTATTACCAAAATGAAATAGAAAAGGGTGCTTCCGTTGCAGTTACTTGTTGTTGGTTTTGTTGGATTGTGTGAGCACTTTGTTTCAAGTAAAGCACTTGGAAAGGCGAGAAAGAAATGTCTATCTATCAAGCCTTGGATGGTCACTAATCAATGATAAGGAGATTGTTTCAATTTGTTTGTGATGACTAATGAGTCTTGAAGGGAAGAATATCTACAGTTGTAGGCAAATAAGCATTGCCACATGGCCCACCCATTTTTGCACTTTGTGATTCTGTGAAGACAGGTAAAATTATTTTGATATATTACATATTTTTGATTAGTTAGATATCATGAGGTTGTAGAAGTTGTTAAATTGTTTGGTTTATGTTGTGTACAAATTCTTGTGTGTTTAATTTTTGTTTTTGTTCAAGCCTTTAAGGTTAAATTGTAGGAATGATGATGATTGATGGGTTTGACTGTTTAAATTATAGTGAAATTTTTTTTTTCTTGAGTATGAATAACATCCATATAACTAAGGAAAAAATTTCTAATTAAAATTTTATTTTTTAAAATTCTTTTCAGGTTAATTTTTGAGTCATATTGTAGCCGCACATTGTAATTTTCTTTGATGATAGTGAAATCCCTGCAACTTCGTGGATGTAAGCATATTGCCGAACCACGTAAATACTGTCTTGTGCGTGTGATTGTTTTTCTTTTGGCATTTTGGGTCCGTTTGGTTCCCGTAAAATATTTTCCAGAAAATAGGTATTTTTCGGAAATGCTATTTTCCGGAAAAGGAAAATATTTTTAAGTGTTTGGTTGTATTATGAAAATTGGTGTGGAAAATATTTTCATGTGTTTGGTTCTATTAGGAAAATGCTATTTTCCTACAACAAATTCCGGCAAAAAAAAAAAAAAAAAAAAAAATCCAACAGAGTAGGTATAAAATTTTTTTGGGCCCCTCACTCTTGGACATCCGGCCCCCCCCATATTTCTCCCACTCCCAATTATAGTTTAGGCCTCTATTCTCCTAGGCTCCCACTATTAGTTTTAGGCATCTCATTCTCCAAATAAAACACAAAGTTGGCCCACAAAGTTGGTCCACTAACATTTAAATACTAAAATCCAAACACATAACTTCTCCATCTCAAAAACCCACCCAACGGTCCCCCACAAAATCCCTTATTCTTTTCTTTTCTGTCTTCTATGATACACTTCCCAGTACCGCCTACCAGCCCCCAAAACTCAGCAGCATCAGTCCTCCAATCCCAAAAAAAAAAAAAATAAAATAAAATCCTGACCAATTTTTTCTTTCTTCTTACTTTCTAAAACAAATCACTCAGTATATTTCATTGTCAAATTTTAGGATTTGGAACTTGGTGATTGCCTGGTGAAGTGGTGAGTTTTCTTCTCTTATTTAAGCACTAGACCTTCATCTATTTTCAGTGTCTTTTTTTGATTTTCTCAACTATCTACACCTAAATATTCACATGCTTTTTATATTTTCATAAATTTTTAGAGAAATATATGATTGAAGGAATTGGGATGGAGATAATTGATCTCCGAAGCTCCATGTTTTTTGACGACTAGAAACGAAAACGAGAAATGGGTTTTAGTGATCAGTTGGTTTAGAACACAGAAGAAAGATTGTGCCTTTCTACGAACATGAAAATGTTTTTTTGTTTTTTGTTTTTTCTGTTTTCAGAAAATAAAAATAAAAATAATGTTACAGAAAGAGAGAGAGGGAAAGAGGGTGTTTTTGTTTTCGTTATTGCTATTTTATTTATTTATTACCAAAATGAAATAGAAAAGGGTGCTTCCGTTGTAGTTACTTGTTGTTGTTTTTGTTGGATTGTGTGAGCACTTTGTTTCAAGTAAAGAACTTGGAAAGGCGAGAAAGAAATGTCTATCTATCAAGCCTTGGATGGTCACTAACCAATGATAAGGAGATTGTTTCAATTTGTTTGTGATGACTAATGAGTCTTGAAGGGAAGAATATCTATAGTTGTAGGCAAATAAGCATTGCCACATGGCCCACCCATTTTTGCACTTTGTGATTCTGTGAAGACAGCTAAATTATTTTGATATATTACATATTTTTGATTAGTTAGATATCATGAGGTTGTAGAAGTTGTTAAATTGTTTGGTTTATGTTGTGTACAAATTCTTGTGTGTTTAATTTTTGTTTTTGTTCAAGCCTCTAAGGGGTTATTATTAATTAAAGTTGTATTAAAGAAAATTAAAATATAGGAAAATTTTAATAGTAGGAATGATGATGATTGATGGGTTTGACTGTTTAAATTATAGTGAAATTTTTTTTTTCTTGAGTATGAATAACATCCATATAACTAAGGAAAAAATTTCTAATTAAAATTTTATTTTTTAAAATTCTTTTCAGGTTAATTTTTGAGTCATATTGTAGCCGCACATTGTAATTTTCTTTGATGATAGTGAAATCTCTGCAACTTCGTGGATGTAAGCATATTGCCGAACCACGTAAATACTGTCTTGTGCGTGTGATTGTTTTTCTTTTGGCATTTTGGGTCCGTTTGGTTCCCGTAAAATATTTTCCGGAAAATAGGTATTTTTCGAAATGCTATTTTCCGGAAAAGGAAAATATTTTTAAGTGTTTGGTTGTATTATGAAAATTGGTGTGGAAAATATTTTCATGTGTTTGGTTCTATTAGGAAAATGCTATTTTCCTACAACAAATTCCGTCAGCAAATTCCGGCAACAACAACACAACAACAACAACAACAAATTCCGGCAACAACAACACCACAACAACAACAACAACAGCAATCAGTTCATCAAAAAAAAAAAAAACTGAGAGATCGAGGAAGAGGAAGCGATGGGTCTGGGTCGACGACAATCGACGGTGCGGCACGGTGCGAAGAGCGCTGGGTTCTGGGTTTGACGGCTTCTGGGTTCGCTGGTGGGAGATCGAAGGCGAGATCGCGATATCGAAGGCTAGATCGCGAGATCGAGCGGAGGTGATCGAAGGCGATCGCCGGGGAGATCGGCGGTAGTGTGATCGAAGGCAAGATCGGCGCGGTGCTCGGGGTTCGCCGGCGACGTCTCCGGCGTGTCTGGGCTCCTCAGCGCGGTCCTGGTGCTCTCTTTCTCTCTTTCTCTCTCTCTGTCTTCATGCTCTCTCTTTCTCTCCGTTTTTCGGAACTCATTTGCAGTGAAAATGATTTCGTAAATCATTTTCACCTTTGACTCACGGTCAACTGAAAATGATTTCCGGAAAATTGCTTTTTCCGGCGCAACCAAACACCCGAAAATATAGAAAACCATTTCCGGAAATGAATTTCACCCAAAACAAACGTAGCCTTTGTTTTCTCTATTTTTTTGTTTCTCACAGTTTTGGAATTTCGATTGAATTTCTAACATGTTCAAGTATATGATGATATATAAAAGTTGATAATTTTGTATCCAATAGACTTAAGAATTATATTTAGTATATATCTGTTACAACCCGGCCCCCCAAGTATTTATTCCTAACTACGCCCCTAAACTTATGCTGGAGGGAGGCATGGTGATCGAACCATTGTCAGGCTAACCATTGTCATGCTGTCGGATTGACAACACAAGTGATTTTTCTATCTTCTTCGACAACCTGGCCAAGCGGATCTGACAATCTCTTTGTCAACGCTGGCGGTTTGAGTGCCAACATCCACAGTCAAAGCAGCAACACTAGCTGCAAGAACAGCACCTCTAGCGACTAGACCTTGGACAATGGCTGCCGCTCTAGTGACTGGACCATTGGACCAGTGATCTAGCCATTACGTGGGGAAAATGGGCACTAAGTGTTTTTTGTAAAATGTTGTAACAAGTTTTATTAAACTTTTTATAAATGTTTTTATGATTAAAAAAAGTATTTTACTAGTATGACCATATTTTACATGCAAACAAACACCAGATAATGGTAAACTATTTTGCAAAAATTATTTGACTTCAAACAATGTATAATTTATTGGCTATAATTTAATTTGATTATAATTTATGTCCTCAAGCAACACCAATTTCTTTTCTTTTTTTTGGTAAAAAGCAATGCCAATTTCTTTTTTTTTTAAATTTAAATTTTGTTTGAAAGGCAACCATCGGGCTTTTTGGACGCACAAATTAACGCTAATATCTTTTTGGTAAAGTAAATTCCAACAGCAAGAACATGTGACTTACCGGTAGGGTAGGATAACTGAGCATTCCATTGATAACAGTGGTAATAAAGAGAGATGCAAACACATTAAAGCCAATTGCAGGTAAGTCCTTGTAGAAAGGGAGAGAAGAAAGCCAAAAGAAAAGTGGAAAGTTTGTCAGATTTGAACAGTATAGCGGACTACAAGGATGCTTAATAATGGTTATGTAATGATAAAAATCAGGCTGCTGTGGCATGTGAAACTTATTAGCAGTATAAGTCTCCCAAGGATAACAAATTCCATTGTCGTCTATGTCGAAAAATGCTGCTGAAGAACACTCATGTTATAATGTCTATGCCCAGGTGTGCCAGTTGGATGGTATATATCGATCAGGAGCAACCAATGCTCTGGGCAGATCTGTTTTTTTTCCATGTGCAACATAGATAAGGATTGTGAGGAATAAGATACACACTATTCAAGTACTTCAATATATACAATATTGGTAGTACCCCAATTTAGTCAAATCATATATCATAGGACTATAGGAGGCACCCATGCATGCACCAACATTAACTTAATTTTCGTCTTCAAAATAAGATTATCAATTTGATTAATTAAGAGTTCATTTCTACTTAGAACAGGTAAACAAGCTGTGAATTGTAATTCAAATTATAAGCACATGAATTGAACATATATAATATCAATTATTGGAAATGACTCCGAATGTTTAATTAATTAGATTCTCCAGAATCAAAATTTACTCAGAAAAATAACGAAGAAGAAAATTCTCTACAAAATTGAAAAATGTGCAACAAAAAATATACCCGGGAACCACTCAAATCAATACTTGAAAGTTTAAACAAAAACTGAGCCTTTTATGGGGATGAATAAAATATAATATCCATAGAGTGAGGGTTTAAACCTTCTGTCTTATTTTGTTTGTTCCAGTCTACTCTACCAATAAACACATGTCACGTGTCCGTGGCGTCCATCTATCTAAATAAAATAACACCTCGCACCGGCTATCACCACCCACCATCAACCTTCGCCGGAACTGTCCTCCGTCCTCTGGCCGCTGTCCGCTTACTGCCGGCCTCCGACGTCGTCAGCATCGCCCGCCACGGCCAACCCACCTATTAAATTTAATCCAACCCCATCCCCACTGTTGCTTTCAAACCGACCAACCAGAAACCCATGTTTCAAACCCAAGCCAATATCATCAATCCTAATAACCAAACTCCAAAGAGAAACTAAATCATTGAATCAACCAAAGACAGCAAAACAAATCAAAGAGAACTAACACAAAATGGGTTCGGTAATAGTATAAAAATAAGAAATAAAAGAGAATGAAAATGAAAATTAAAGAGCAAAAACAGAAAAGCAGTCCAAGAGACTAGGAAGAGAAAAAAAAAAAAAAAAAACAATGAGAATGAGGAATGGGTTTGAAACATGGGTTTTAGCTATGGTGATGAAACATGGGTTGGAAACATGGGTTTTAGATATGGCGGTTGGTGGGTTTGAGACTGACGATGCAGACCGGAGATGATGTTTGGCAGGGACCAGAGATGTTGGTGGCACCGCCAACTGGTACCGATGGAGGTTGATGGTGGCGGTGGTGGTGGGTTGAAGGTGATGATATTGGCTTGGGTTTGAACTTTCAAACATGGGTTTCACCTAGTTGATGGGTTTAAAAGGAACGATGGGGACGAGGTTGGATTTAATTAAATAGGCGGGTTGGCTGTGGCCGGCGATGCTGACGACGTTGGAGGCCGGCAGTAGGTGGACGGCGGCCTGAAAATGGTGCCGACAAAGGTTGATGGTGGGTGGTGATGGCCGGTGCGAGGTGTTATTTTATTTTAGATAATTAAAATAAAAAAAAGTCAAATTTAATTAAATAGGCGGACGACCTGTATTTATTGGCATAGGAGTAGTATATAGTGGAACAAACAAAAAGGGACAAAATATTTTGACTTGTTAGTTACATGTGTGCATGAGACAATTTTCCCATTGCATAATTATTACATAATTATAATTGAAAAACGTATTTTTAAAACATGATTTCGCAGTAGTGTACAGCTATACAATATTTAACTAGCTGTATGAAACAATAATTAACGATAAACATAAGCCCCCATTTCATTTTGTTGTGAAGGAAGACTAAAAATGATAGTAATAAGAACGAAAATCAGACAACTTACATGGCTTTGGAAGAGAAACTTCCAAGTCATCCCGGACCTCTCTCTCATAAGTCACTGGTGCATGACGAGCCTTTGTTGCCAATGCTTCTCTCTCCATCAAAGCAGCCATTCATCTCTCTCTCTCTCTCTCTCTCTCTCTCTCTCTCTCTCTCTCTCTCTCTCTCTCTACGTATTTTTAAAACATGATTTCGCAGTAGTGTACAGCTATACAATATTTAACTAGCTGTATGAAACAATAATTAACGATAAACATAAGCCCCCATTTCATTTTGTTGTGAAGGAAGACTAAAAATGATAGTAATAAGAACGAAAATCAGACAACTTACATGGCTTTGGAAGAGAAACTTCCAAGTCATCCCGGACCTCTCTCTCATAAGTCACTGGTGCATGACGAGCCTTTGTTGCCAATGCTTCTCTCTCCATCAAAGCAGCCATTCATCTCTCTCTCTCTCTCTCTCTCTCTCTCCCCCTCTCTCTCTTCAGCTCTTTAATTAACTCTTTAATTTCTTGTAAGGTTTCTGCTTGATCTTCTTCCTTGTGGCTTGTGCTCTAATGGAGCAGCATTCCATATAAACAGATTTTGGTGTAAGAGAGACAATCGCAAACAAGCATGGCCTCACCTATATATTTGCGTGACAAGCATGGTTGTCAAAATCCCGATTTGGATCCTATGATCCTATGATCTTACGATCCCACTTACCTAAAACGATCCGGATCTTTCAAGAATCTTTGTGATCATTCAAAATCGATAGGATCGTACAATTCTAACAACCTTTATTTCTTGTAATTTTCTTTAACTTGACAGAAAGTTTAGTAGGACCTAAATAAAAAATAATATTCCAATAGACCAAGTTTTTTCACTCTAATGTAGAGAGTGTCAATTGGACCAAAAAAAAAAAAATTCCAATAGAGTGTCACATTTTGAGGTTTTTTTGCCTCTTTAAATGATATTTACAAATGGATATGGTGATGTATGGTAATTATATTAATGAATGTATAATTTATGTGATTATTTAATATACCAATGTATATTTTTTTTCCCTCAATTAATGTAGGATCTTACGATCTACGATCCAGTCCTACGATTCACGATCTCACTTACCTCTCACGATCCTACGTAGGATTCCGATTTTGACAACCTTGGTGGCAAGTATGCAAACCACCAGCTCATCTATGTACAGAGACTGTTGTGGCAACTTTCAGTAGTGCATGCAAAATTTTTGTAACCCATGTCTAACATTTGGCTTCTCATTTCTTTTCTTATGTAATATGGTTCCCTTTAATTGATTACTACTTTTTATTCTCAGCACTACGTGGTTGCAAATTGTGTCAACAATTTAGTATTATTTATTTTTCACTTTTATTTTAAAATTGCCTTACTATAAAAACTAGCCTATGAGTGCGTGCTCAGAGGCTCTTCTATTTTTTTTGGTAAAAAGTTAAATAATTTGCATCCATTGTAATTTAAGATTATTACATTTTTTAATTACAAAAAACTTAGAGGTGTAACGAAAAATTATTTCACTTGCTAACAAATAATATTAATCACACTCCTAGGTTTTTTTTATGATTGAAAGATGTAGTTATTTCAAATTATAAAGGAGGCAAATTATTAATTAAAAAAAAAAAGAATAGCCTCTGAACACATGCGTGCGCTAGGAGTGTCCACGGGTTAGACCGGGTCGGGTTTGTTCCCGACCCGAAGTTGTTGGGTGGGTGAAAACGGAATTCGTAACCAACCCAGAATGCTAGTCGGATTGGCCTGTTCGGGTCGCGTTGGGCTTCAGGTTGTACCAGTCGGTTTCAGGTTTCATCGTTGGTGCCGTCATTTTGGCCGGATCTGTCGAGATCTGGCCAGATCACGACTAGATCTCGTCAAATCTGGACTAGATCTTGACGAGATCTCACTGTATCTCATTCGATCTAATGGGTTTCAAGTAAATTTTCGCCGGAGAACCCCAAATATCGCCGGAAGTTTTTGGTTCTATACTCGGGTCGGGTTGCTCTGGTTTTGGGAAAGGAAACCTACCAACCAACCCGAAGACGCCGGGTTTTGTAGGCAGCGACCTGCCACCGACCGTCGGAGTGGTCGGTTCGGGTGGTTTCTGATTCGGGTTCAGGCGGGTTGCTCGGGTTCTGGGTTGGGTTGGACAATCCTAGCGTGCGCAAAGGCTAGTATACAATAATGGTGTGATGAAAAAACAGGCATGCAAACCGCTAACAAGCATGGCCCCACCTATTTATTTGCGTGGCAAGTATGCAAACCACCAGCACATCAATGTAAAGAGACTGTTGTGGCAGTTCATCGAAAAAGAGAGAGACTGTTGTGGCAAGCTTTAAGTAGTGCATGCAAAAGTTTTGAAACCCATGTCTAACATTTGGCTTGTCACTTCCTTTCTTATGTAATATGGTTCCCTTTAATTGATTACTACTTTTTATTCTCAGCAGTCAGCACTACGTGGTTGCAAATTGTGTCAACAATTTAGTATTATTTACTTTTCACTTTTATTTTAAAATTGCCCTACAATAAAAACTAGTCTTTGAGCATGCACGTGACACATATATATTGATTATACAATTATGGTGTGATGAAAAAATTATTTTATCCACAAATGCATAATACTCATCACACTTCACACCCCTAGTGATTTTTTTTTTTTTTTTTGATAATAAAATGTAATAATTCCAAATTATAATGAATGCAAATTATTAAATTTTATTCAAAAAATAAAAGAATCTCAGAGGCTCTTCTATTTTTTTTTGGGTAAATGTTAATAATTTGCATCCATTATAATTTGAGAATACTACATTTTTTAATCACAAAAAAAACCTAGATGTGTAATAAGTATTATGCGTCCATGGAGATTTACACATATCAAAATGTAGCCAATTAGTACACACCCATAACAAAAGTTTGAAATGCCAAAAAAAAAAAAGTAGTATTTTTTTTTATGGGAAAGCCTCTCACATTGTCAAGTTTTTTTAGTCCTAAAATGTAGCCACTTACTACATATCCATAACAAAAGTTTCAAATGACTAAAACATCAAAAACAAAAAAATTAAATAGTTTTTTTTTTCAATTTTTTTTTTTTTGGGGGAAAGGCTTTCATGTGAGCAATAATATCATTTAATTTTAAAAAATGAAAAGAAGTTGCAGTGAAAGGCACAGCAATTGTTACGGATAAATATAAAGCTAAAATGTAAGAGTTTCAACTAAGAATTACACAAATTGATAAATATAAACATAGGCATGATTTTTTTTTTTTTTTTACAAAAAAGTCTTAAACAACTTTTTTTTTTGGAGGAGAAAGATGGATAGATTTCATTAAACAAAAATTAGCCATAATTGGCTATGAGTACATTATTAAACAACCACTTGATAGATGACTACCACTTTATTATATAAGCCTTGAATCATACAATAACATAGTCTCTCACCGGAACTCAGTGTGCCTGCTATGCAATTCAACAAAATTGTTGATATGTGACCCTAAAAAATAGAGACAAAAAAAGAGGATTAAATATAAGAAAAATAGCAAACATTAAATAAATAGGATAGGAGGCATTAGTTCATATGAAAATAAACGCAGTCCTATATTAGTCCCAAAAAAAAAAAAAAAAAATTCCTGTAGAGACTAAGGGTCCGTTTGGTAATGTTGTTCTAGTAATATTATTTGTATTTTTTGGAAATACGTGTGGGTGAAAAAGTGTGTGAAAATACGTGTAATGTTATTGAAAAACTAGAAACATGTATTTAAATATATGTACCAAACATGCCTTAACTATCAAAACTTGATAACCTTTAAGATAACACCATCCTAAGACTCCTAACAGAGAATAAATATAGAGCAAAAGTAACGTACCGATATTCTGGACTCTAATTTTGTTTGATTTGAATTGCAAGTTCCTGTTGATTTTGATTCTTGTCACTAATATGAAACTTTCATCTCAATATCCCTTTTTCTATACTACTATTCAAGAGGCTGCCCTTATTTGGACCGGATTTTTTTTTTGTTTCAAAAATGCCCCTATAGCCTATGTTTAAGTAAGGGGCAAAACTTGGTAAAAATGTTTCTTTAACTTCCACGTAAAACACTGTCTACAAAATAGGAACGCACTTCCAGTACACTCACGTTGGTTTTCAAACTCAAATTGCTCATTATTTAGTTCTCCAATTCTCTCAAAATAATTCCCACTAAAACATTACTTACAAAATAGAATCACTTTCCGGTTAGTTTTCAAATTACTTTATCCACTTATAAATTAAATTCTAAAAAAAGTATTATTAAAAAATTAAAACAAACACTCTCTCTCTTTCTCTCTTTCTCTTTCTCTCTCTCTCTCTCTGTCGCTCATGCTCTCTCTCTCTTCATTGATCCAAGTCTGCCTTCAAACCCAACAAAGTCGTTGGTAAGTTTTTTGTTTCTTCCACCAGCAATTTTTTTTTTCTTATTCTTTCGTTGATTTCGGTTATTGGGTACTTTATTTTTGTTTTTATTTTCTCTTTGGATCATATCAATGTTTAACTGTTTTATTGATCTGACAAACATCACAATTTCTTTGATTCTTATCAAGTTTTCCAAATTTTATTAAATAAATTTCTGAAAGGTATTCAAAAAAAGTTCTGTCATTTACTCATCGCAAGTGTTTTGGGGATTTTTCATCCTTCTTTCTTATTTCGTTTTTCTTTTGATAATTGTTATTGCATTGAAATATAATTGCATAATTTAGACATGATGCTAATCTGTGTTACATTTTTCTTTTAGGTATCATAATTCATAAATGCTTTTGTGTGTTAAAATAGAAGCAACAACATGAGAGAAAAATTTACGCGGTAATCCTAATGTGTAGTGTAGATGAAATAGTCCTATAGATACAAAATTCGGGCCTGAACTTTATCAACTTTCTTTTCAAGAATGATGCACTCTTTCAATTGGCCTAGCAAATACTCACTATTTTTTTTTTTGAATAACCGGTTTCTCTTGCTCCTTAATCTCATCTCACATTTATTTTATTTTTCCTTAAATATATTTGTTTTGAATTTGAAATTAAAATAAAATTTAAAAAAAAAAAAAAAAAAACCTACTAAAAAGTAGAGATAAAATTTGAGAATAATATGCTAAAAATAATCTTTAACTCCCGTGTAAAACACTGCCTACAAAATAGGACAACAGTCACGTTAGTTTTAAATCTCAACTTCTTCAATTTATTTCTTCCTCAATTCCTCTCAATTCTATATTCTTTTTCTCTACACCATCATCATCATTTTTTTTAAATTCAAAATCCTAAAAAGAATTAAAACTTTACTTACAAAGTTTCAACATGTATGTCAAATTACATTGCTTTTTTCTATATTGTTGATTTGTTTTTATAAAGAAATCAACGGCTTTCTAATTATTTGGACTCTGGGTCTTCTTCATTTTCTTATTTCCTTATATCATCATTAAAAAAAAAAAAATACTATACATTTGTGGGTTAAAGTTTACTCATGGCTTTTCTTTCCTTTGATTACAATATTTCAGTGATTTTCTTTGATTACAATATTACAGCAGAACACAAGCTATACAATTAGAACACAAATTGTGCTATTTGGATAAGTATCAAATTGTGTTAAAGAAATACAAATTTCGCAATTTGTTAAAAAAAAAAAAAAAAAAAAGAAGAAGAAAAAGCCTCCGATTGGATCATTATAGGGCTACATTATTGACTTCATCATATGTATACTCTTAACGTAATGTCCTTTACTCATGGCAAGTGTTTTGGGGATTTCTCATCCCTCTTTCTTATTTTGTTTCTCTCTTGATAATTGTTATGGCATTGAAATATAATTGCATAATTTAGACATGATGCTAATCTGTGTTACATTTTTTTTAGGTATTATAAATGCTTTTGCGTGTTTTTTTTTTTTAGAAATAATTTCAACATGCTGCTAACTCCGCAACTCGAACCCTTTCCCCCCTAGACCCCCAAGTACTTGTGCATAGAGAGGTGCCAATTCAGCTACAAGGCATTTGGCATGCTTTTGAGTGTTTAAATAGAAGTAACAACATGAGAGAAAAATTTACGTGGTAATCCTAATGTGTAGTGTAGATGAAATAGTCCTATAGATACAAAATTGGGACCTAAACTTTATCATTTTTTTTTTAATACGACTTTATCAACTTTATCAACTCTCTTTTCAAAAATGATGCACTGTTTCAATTGGCCTAGCAAATACCCACTATTTTTTTTTTATTTGAATAATTGGTTTCCCTTACTCCTATATCTCATCTCATGTTTATTTTTTTTTCCTTAAATATATTTGTTTTGAATTTGAAATAATAATAATAATAATAATAATAATAATAATAATAATAATAATAATAATAATAATAATAATATCTAACTTCCATGTAAAACACGGCCTACAAAATAGGACAACATGCTAAAAATAATATCTAAATTCCATGTAAAACACGGCCTACAAAATAGGACAACAGTTATATTAGTTTTAAATCTCAACTTCTTCAATTTATTTCTTCCTCAATTCCTCTCAATTCTATATTCTTTTTCTCTACACCATCATCATCATTTTTTTTTTAAATTCAAAATCCTAAAAAGAATAAAAACTTTACTTACAAAAATAAAAGTGCAGTTCTAATTGTTCCGGTTCAACATGTATGTCAATTTTACATTGCTCTTTTCTATATTGTTTTCTTATTTCCTTATATCATCATTTATAAAAATAAAAAATAAAAAAAAAATTCTATACGTTTGTGGGTTAAAGCTTATTCATGGCTTTTCTTTCCTTTGGTTACAATATTACAATGATTATCTTTGATTACAATATTACAGTAGAACACAAACTGTACAATTAGAACACAAACTGTGCTATTTGGATAAGTACCAAATTGTGTTAAAGAAACACAAATTGTGCAATTTGTAAAAATAAATAAATAAAAATCCTCTTATTGGATCATTATACGACTACATTATTGACTTTGTTATATGTATACTTTTAACATAATACTAGCCTCTGAGCAAAAAAAAAAAAAAAAAAAAAAAAAAAAACCTACTAAAAAGTAGAGATAACACTTGAGGATAACATGCTAAAAATAATCTCTAACTTCCATGTAAAACACGGCCTACAAAATAGGACAACAGTCACATTAGTTTTAAAACTCAACTTCTTCAATTTATTTATGAGAAATGCTAAGTCTACAATATTTTTACAACAAATCACAAGTGGTTAGTTGTTATTGGTTCAAATTTGAACCTAACACTAAGATTACTTTTTTGCCCCAACAATAACAACCAGTAACAACCTGTGCAATTAGAATACAAACTGTGCTATTTGGATAAGTACCAAATTGGGTTAAAGAAACACAAATTGTGCGACTACATTATTGACTTTGTTACATGTATACTCTTAACATAATATATTTTTGTTATTAGTGATAGTTGTTCCATTTTTCTCAATCCCATCTCTTCCATATGAAATTATCCCTAACAACTGTTTTCTTTTTACTACAATTTCTTTTCCATTTTTTTTCTTCAAGAAAATACATTTTTTTTAATTAAATGATATTATTGGTGATTAATAGTACATGCTAATTTTGACGGCCTTTCTTATAATTTTTTCTTTTAAGGATTAAATATAACTTCATAACTCCCATTTTAAAAAAAAAAAAAACAAACAAACAAACAAACAAACAAAACAAAACAGCGTGAGAGTTGAGACTGTGAGAGTCTTTCCTATTTAACTAGCCTCTGAGCACGCTCAGAGACTTTTCTATTTTTTGGGTAAAAGTTAATAATTTGAATCCATTATAATTTGGGATTACTATATTTTCTAATCATAAAATACCTAGGGGTGTGATGAAAAAAATATTTCATCCACAAACGCATAATACTCATCACACCCTTAGGTATTTTATGATTAGAAAATGTAGTAATCTCAAATTATAATGGATTCACATGGGCTAGTTTTTAAATAATGAAATTCCATTGTACAACTTTGAAATTTGACATCACAGTGAATTAAAGTTAGGGATAATTACAGTAAACCCACCTGAGGTTGGGCCCGTTTTCACTTTGCCTACCCGTGGTTCAAAACTTATCACTTTACCCACCTGAGGTCCCTTCTGTTATCACTTTACCCACCTGAAGTCCCTTCCGTTAGAGATCTGTTACCCACCTCTCCCTTTGCCGTTAGAAGAACACATTTTAAGAGAAAAACAAACATAACATGAATCAAAAAGTTAGGGTTTGAATTTTTTTGAAAGAGCTTGGAGGGTTTTTAGAGTTGAGTTCAAGGGTATGGTTTTGTGTAATGATCTCTGTTGTGAAATAAATGGCCAAACCAAAATAAAAAAAGAGGTATGAACACTTTTCACTCTTCAAACAACGACCCAACCTAGAACACATGGGTGGTTCATAATCGTTTTTCCCCTTCAATGACCTAACCCAGAACACTCTTCACTCATCAACATGATCTTCCCCTTCAACATGATCTTCAAACAACGACCTAACCCAGAACACCAACGGCCAAACGGCCAAACAACCAAACAGCAGCAGCGACCCAACCCAGAACACATTATCAAAAAATTTTCAAACCCAGAACAGGGGCTTCTCGGTGATATGATCGGGGCTTCTCGCACCCATCCCATTGAGAGTTCTTGGACATCCAGTGGCCAGAAAAGCCTTGGCGGCTTGTAGCAACTTCGACGCGGTGGTTCTCGGCTCTGTTAAGGTGGGTTTCTCGTTAGGCTCAGTCTCCGATGCCGAGGTTACTCATGGACGAGGCTATCGTGACTCTGGGTCCATCGGTGTTATGGTGGGTAGCTCGACGATGGTGGAGATTGAGGCTCCGAGTTTGACAGTGGTGTCGCCGATCCTTAGTCGGTATCCATGGGTGGTTCATAATCGTTTTCTCCTCTCTCAGACCTGGGTGATTGGGTTGTTGATGAGTTTGTGGAAGGGGAAGATCATGTTGAAGTACAAAAGAGCCACCATCGGTGTAGTAGTTGTTTTAATTTCAAACAATTTGATTTGTAGTTGTTTGGAATTTTATTTCTTACATTCATATACATTTGTTTTTAATATCAAACTCTAACTTTTTGATTCGTGTTATGTTTGTTTTTCTCTAAAAATGTGTTCTTCTAACGGCAAAGGGAGAGGTGGGTAACAGATCTCTAACGGAAGGGACTTCAGGTGGGTAAAGTGATAACAGAAGGGACCTCAGGTGGGTAAAGTGATAAGTTTTGAACCACGGGTAGGCAAAGTGAAAACGGGCCTAACCTCAGGTGGGTTTACTGTAATTATCCAAATACAAAATTTATCCATTTTGGATTAATACTATGCAGTAGTACTGAGACTTTTTCAAAAGCTCTAATTCAAAGCACACTTAACGTTATTTGAAAGTTAACTAGTGTCTAAAGTCAATGTTGATAAATCAACTAAAACTTGAGAAGAAACTTGAAGTTTTCAAATACTATTAAGTGACAATTTTTTTTAGAGAGAAAATTGGATATTTATAATAACATTTGGTAATAATATTTTCATTAACTTAATGATAGTTTTTATATTTTACTCTTTCAATTTTAAAAAAATGTTTCTATACTACTATTTTAAGGGCTTTCAAGCCGTGGATTTCAAGTTGGTTTCCAAAACATGGATTCTAAAGTTGCTAAAAATTAGGACATTATTTATCTATTTTATACTACTACTTAAGGGTTTCCAAGCTATTGACTTTAAAGTTGCTAAAAATTAGGACATTATCTATTTGGTCCTAAATTTTAATTTTTCAAAAAGAAAACTATCAGCCTCATCCCTTAACCACAAAGAAACGTGCAATCCCACTAAATCAGCAATTTTTTTTTTTACAATACTTATCTTTTCTTTCTTTTTTAATCACAATCAACTAAACGGCTAAAATTTCCTGCTTTAAAAAAAAAAAAGGGCTAAAATTTCCTATATATATATATAAACTAAAGAGTTAAAGAATTTTTTTTTGGGCTAAAGCTAAACCACTACACTACATACAAAATAGAACTACTCTACACTTATGTTTAGAGAGAAAATTGGATATTTATAATAACGTTTGGTAATAATTTTGTCATTAACTTAATGATAGTTTTTATATTTTATTCTTTCAATTTTTAAAATATGTTTCTATACTTCTATTTTAAGGCTTTCAAGCCGTGGATTTTAAGTTGGTTTCCAAACCATGGATTCTAAAGTTGCTAAAAATTAGGACATTATTTATCTATTCTATACTACTATTTAAGGGCTTCCAAGCCATGGACTTTAAAGTTGCTAAAAATTAGGACATTATCTATTTAGTCCTAAATTTTAATTTTTCAAAAAGAAAACTATCAGCCTCATCCCTTAACCACAAAGAAACGTGCAATCCCACTAAATCAGCAATTTTTTTTTTTTTACAATACTTATCTTTTTTTCTTTTTTTTAATCATAGTCAACTAAACAGCTAAAATTTCCTATATATATATATATATAAACTAAAGAGTTAAAGATTATTTTTTGGGCTAAAGCTAAACCACTACACTTAAGGGTCGTCAATGGGCCGGGTCGGGCTGGCCCGACCCATTTTTACTTGGCCCAAGGGCACAATGGGCTGAGCATAATGGGCTATTAACTAGTTAACGGGCCGGGTCGGGCTGGGCCGACAGAGAAAACCTCAGCCCATGACCTTGCCCATGGGCAATGCCCATTTTGTCTTTAATGGGCTAGGTTACTAAGTTGGGCCTAATGGGCTACCCATGAGATTGTGTTAGCACATTATTTTATTATTTTTAGAAATAAATAATCAATTTTTAATAAGGAAATAATCAATTTAGTTTTTTTTAAAAGGAAAGGATCAAAGACTTTAATACTTAATTACAATTTTTTTTATTGTCAAATCTATTTAATTTTTTTTAAATAAGGCTTCAAATAGTTTTTTATTTTTATCTTTAATAAAAAAAATCAAATGGTTAATTCAAATTTGCTAGACTACTAGAAAAATATATATTTAGTAAACTAAGTTTAGCACAATTACTTTAAGTAACTTAGTAGTTGGGAGAGTTTTCTTAAGAAATTCTATTACAATATCTCAAGATCAATTCTTCAGACACTTCCTATATATTTTTGTTAAAAATTTTAAGTTATTGGACTGGGCAACGGGTTGGGCCAACGGGCTGGGCTACTGGGCTAGCCCACTGGGTGCCCATGGGCATAAAAACTAGCCCACGGCCTAACCTACTGGGCTAGTGGGCTACCCATTGGCCTTAATAACAACGGGTTGGGCTACCCATTAGCCCGATGGGCTACCGGGTTTTTGGGTCGGCCCGTGGGCCATGGGCTATTTGATGACCCTTAACTACACTACATACCAAATAGAACTACTCTCCCACTAATCCATGCCTTCAAAACAATATTACTTATCAAAAAATCAAATTACCCAAAAAAAATTAGTCTATACTACTAATTTATGATTTATTGTTAAATACAACCAAACACGCATGTGAAGCTTCTTAAAAAGAAAACACTCCAATTGCCAAGAACTTTTGGTAGGCACCAAATGCCTTTTTATTTTACATTCTCTAAACAATTTTTTATTTTTAATTTGGGTAAAATACAAATATCATCCTAAGATTTTGGCTAATACTGAATACTACTAAGCCTTTTTTAAAATATTTAATTTACTCCTAAAATACAAATGACACATAACATTGTTGAAAATTCCCTACTCCAAATCACTTGCTTCCTTCCAATAGCTTGCCTTGATTGCATAGTGTCGGCATTATAAAAATGGGTTGTTGATGAGCACTATCTTTTTACCATTAAGTCAAGACACCAATGGATTTTGTAGATAATGTTGTATATATAGATATATATACATGGATAGATTGTAATAATGATGTTTGAGTTTGGAGAATATTGTTTCATAAAGTGGAAATTCAAGTTCTGAAATTTTCTAAGTGAAAATTTGACATTCAGCATTTTCAATTAGTCGAATCTTTGGCTCGATCAATCGAAAATGGTAAGAAAATAATCATGGAGTCTTTGGATGTCTAAATCGATGTTCGATTCCTGTTTGATTGATCGAAGAGAGTACTCGATCGATCGAAAGGAACTTTCGAACAATTGAAGGTCAAAAATCAGGATTTTCTGCAGAATTTTCTGGTGACTGTTCAGAAAGGTTGAAAAGGATTCAAGCTTTGTGAACTGTTTCATGAAACATTTTAACTCTCCATATGTGCTTTTTAATGAAATATAACCCTATGGGTATAAATATAGGCTTATGTTCATTTGAAAAATAACAAGAAATCTTGTGGTTATTCTCTAGAATTGCTATCTGTAGAACCCAACATCTTGGTTGTATTCTGCGGACAAATTTGCAATAACCCTTTAGCAACAATAATGTGGAGGGCAAATATTGTCTAAGGAAAATGATATTGTGCCTCAAAGTTATCTATTTTCTGTTTATCTTTTCTGTTAACCTTGTTCTTCCATTATTACTTTGTGTAATATCTCCAACAATCTTAGACAGCATTTCCTACAATGAAAGGAGCAAGTGATGTTTCAGCGTTGAAGATGTTGAATCATGAGTTGGTGAAATTGGATCGCTTTGATGGAACCAATTTCTCTCGATGGAAAGACAAGATGAAATTCCCACTTACTGCACTGAAACTTTTCTATGTCTTGGACCCAAATTTGATGCATTTTCCTACTGTGAGTGATGAAGACATTGATGAAATAAAAGCACAAAGAAATAAATGGGAGGAAGATGAATTGATATGCAGAGGGCATATTTTTAATACTCTTTCGGATTGTCTCTATGATCTCTACACATAAATGAAGTCACCGAAAGAGATTTGGAATGTTTTGGAGGCAAATTAAAAAACTGATAAAGTAGGTACGAATAAGTTTATTATTCAAAAGTATTTTGATTATAAAATGCTTAATAATATCTCAGTTTTGGATCAAGTGCATGAGTTACAAATTTTGGTCAATAAACTTCGTGATTTGTTAATCAATATTCCTGAATCATTCCAAGTGGGTGCAATCATTGTGAAACTCTCACCAAGTTGGAATAGTTTTATGAAGAAGCTTCTACATATGTCAGAAGATCTCACTTTTGAACAATTCAAACAATATCTTTAAATTGAAGAAGAAAGTCGGGTTAGAGATGGGACTAGCACCAATTTTAAAGTAAATGTGAGCAATGTTCAAAGTGGGAATTTGAGTAAAACTAATAAGCACTTGAAAGTAAACAAAAGTGGGAGTAGTTTCAAGAAGAACAACTCCAAAAATCCCAACAAGGACAAGAAGAACCGAGTTTGTTTCCATTGTGGAAAAAAAGGTCATTACATTCGCAAACGTAAAATCTTAAAGAACAAGAAAAATGATGAAGAAGGTAATGCCATTGAAATGAATGTCATTAAGGACAATGTTGCTATGGTAAGTGGCATACATATTGATATGATTACTGAAGTTCATATGGCTGTAATTACAAATCCTTTTAATTGGTGGTTCGATTCGGGTGCAACGGTGCATATGTGCAACAACAAGGAGCAATTCAAGACTTATAATAAGTCTTTCATGTAACAACAAGTGCTGATGGGCAACCACAATAAAGCAAAGGTTCTTGGAAAGGGCACTGTTGAAGTGAATATGAGTTCCAACAAGATGCTAATCTTAACCAATGTTTTCCATGTACCCAATATCAATTAGAATCTAGTTTATGTCAATTTGTTATGTAAGAGTGGTGTAAAAGTTGTACTTGAATCAAAAAGTTAATCTTGTCCTAAAATGGGATATTTGTAAGAAAATGATATACTACTGATGACATGTATAAACTAAGTATTATTGATAAAGAAGTTTCTAGTTGTGCTTATATTGTTGATTCTTCATATTTGTGGCATGCTAGACTAGGATATTTAAATTTCAAATACTTGAAGTTTATGTCAAAGCATGGTGTGATTTCATATCAGCATGATGATGAAAAGAAATGTGAGATTTGTATTCAACCAAAAATGACAAAAAAACCATTTTCTAAGTCAAATAGAAATTCTATTATGCTTGAACTTGTATATTCTGATATATGTGAATTGAATGATGTATTAACTAGAGGAGGTAAAAGATACTTCATTATATTCATTGATGATTTCTTTAGATTTACATATATATATATATATATTTAATGAGAAATAAAGATGAATCATTTGAAATATTCAAATGCTATAAAATTGAAGTAGAAAATCAAAAGGATAGGAAAATAAAGATCCTACAAAGTGATAGAGGTGGTGAATATTTTCCTAATGAATTTCTACGTTTTGTTAGGAACATGGTATATTACATTAAAGTTCAGCTCCTTATACACCCCAATAAAATGGTTTGGTTGAAAGAAAAAATAGGACTTTTGTAGACATGGTAAATTCCATGATCTTGAGTGCAAAGCTTCTTTTTAGTTTGTGGGGAGAGGTGTTGCTTACAACATGTCATGTGCACAATAGAGTGCCTTCCAAGAAGGTTAAAGTATCTCTATATGAGTTATGGAATGGAAGGAAACCAAACCTTAATTATATCAAAATGTGGTGGTATTTAGCCTTTTATAGAGTGGTTGATCCATACAGAATAGTTAGGACCAAGAGCTATGAAAAGAGAGTTTGTAGGTTATGCTGAAAATTCAAAGGCATATGGATTATTAGACTTAAGCTCTAATATGGTGGTGCAATCAACAGATGTATTTATTGAGAATAAATTCAGCAGAGATTCCATGGATGCGTTGATACCTGACTCTAATCCTAATACTATTTTGGGTGGTACTAAAAGAATTGAAAGTGGTTTACTAAGTGAACAAAGAAAGAGTCAAAGGATAAGAAAAGTAAAGGACTTTGGTCCAGATTTCATTTCTTATCAAGTTGAATTGTTCCTTGTTGAATGTAATAGACAAATGGTCCTAAATAAAATGCTTATATGTTTAACATAGAGGATGTTCCTAAAATATTTGAGAAAGCTATGGCTTCTAGAGATTCAGTTTTTTAGAAAGAAGCTGTAAATGATGAAATTGACTCAATATTATCCAATAATACTTGGGTCCTAGTGGATCTACCAACTGGTTCTAAACCAATTGGTTATGAATGGGTATTTAGAAGAAAATATAATACTAATAGATCAATACAAATCTTTAAAGAAAGGTTAGTGGCAAAAGGCTTTAAACAAAGGGAAGGAGTAGACTATTTTGATACCTATGCACTGGTAGCTAGGAACACATCTATTCGTGTATTGTTAGTACTTNAGGACTTGAATCCCTTTCTCATCAATGATTATGCACCCCTTCTTTGAGAATTGAACAAGAAAATCTTCATCACATATTTGAGTAATACTAAGGAGATTTGCCTTCAATCCTTTGATGTATAGTACTTCTTTCAACAAAGGTAATCCTGGTATTTCAACCATCCCTTTCCCGAGAACTTGAGCATGACTCCCATCACCAAAGATCACATAATCACATGCTTTCTCTTTAAGAGTCTTAAACAATGATTTATCTCCTGTCATATGACGAGAACATCCACTGTCAAGGTACCATAAACATGAATTAAATACCTTCAATGAGGTGTGCACAAACATACAAGCATGAGACAAGCATTCTTGACCATCAAACAAAAATTCATTGTTATTCTCCATGCTCATTCCAGATTGAATTTTCTTTTTCAGATTATCAACCTTTTCACACAATGATCTATTTCTTCTTTTGTATTTCTCAATCAAAGAGTTAGACTCACATAGACTATTGTGAAGAATGTGGTTCTTGCTTTCAAAATATTTCAGCATGTGAATGAACATCCTAGCATGTTTCCTGGATTTAATTAGCTCTAAGAGTTCATTTTTAAAGTATCCCTCAAATATACTTATAAAGTTATTATCACAAACACTTAAACCACAATTCAGCATGCCCCTTTTTACAGCATCATCTATAGCCAAGGGGTCTAGGATCGCACTCAAGTAATCAAACCATAATGAGTGCACCTGCTCTAATACCAATTGAAAGTTCAATATGGGTATGAAACACCCTTGAACGTTTAAACCCCCAAATACAAAAATACCAAAACAAGCTATATAACAAACAACGTATGTGCGGAAAATGATAAATAGCTTATATCGGAATAGAGACACAATCTAAACCATAAATAATCACGCACACAGTAGTAATTAAATGGTAAAGATAAAGGGAATAGAAATGCAAACACAAGGACAACACTCGATGTGTTATCAAAGAGGAAACTGAAACCCTTGGTGTAAGACCTCTCCACCGCCCTCCAAGCGGTCAATAATCCACTAGAAAATGTAGTTGGGATACATGAACAGCAATAGACCCTCCAAGCCTAATCTACCTAGGTACCTAAGCCCTTTAAGCTTCCTACTCCAACGAGGTAGCGCCAAACCTTTTTCTTTTCTAGCTTACCGGATTCTGCTATAGCCCATAGCATCAACCAATCACCATTGGTTTCTTCTCAAACTGCTTCCCTAAGCACCAAATGGATCTTCTCACAGACGTGGGTGTGGTGAGATAAGGGTTTGGTAAATAACCTCTCAAGGGTATGACAATAGAGAGGAAGAGAGTAGAGGAATTTGTAGAGTCTCTTTAGATGAAGATTGGGGATGAAGCAATCTTGTTTTTCTCTAGGATTTTCTCTCACAAAATTCTCTCTAGAAGCTCTCACTAAATGATGGGTATAAGGGTGTATATATAGTAGGGTGAGAAGGGAATGCAAAACGTCAGTTTTTGCCAAACAGGGCAAGTTGGCGACTTGGTCTCGCGGCTTGTCCAAGTCGCGAGTTCAAGTTGTGACGTAACGGCCTGGCCAGCCTGGGACTTTTGTCTTGTAGCGTGACAGCTGGCGCGACCCTTCAGCTTCCCAGTGTGCCTCTCACGTGCCAGCTTTTGGCGGCTTGCCAGTCGCGATTCACCCGCGAGCCCTAGCCGCGAACCTCTGTTTTTCTTGCACACTCTTGAGCTTTTCTTCACATCTTCTCACACACTACCCTTACAGTTTTCTCACCTAAATACAGGGTTACTAAGTGCTAAATTACAAGTAAATTGGTCACGGAATAAAGCCAATTAAATGGTTGATTAAATTCAACCTTACATGCTACAATGAAGAAAAAAGAGAATATTGCATTTTATTATTTAAAATATATAAAGGGACATTATTAGAACTTTCTTCAAAAGTTTCTAATAAAATTGGACATGAATAGCATATTGGAATTAGAAGTGTGTTACAATTCAAAGTTTTTAGTAGAGATGCCATCAGATAGCACTTTTCCCTTATAGACATGTCTAATACGCTGTCCTTGAGTTTATTTTGAGTACGTTTCAAGCCAAAGTCAATATTGTTGTCTCTTTTAACACTTCAAATTGCCATTGATTAGTTTCACAAAATTAAAATTTACAGAACATTTTACCTTCTTGTTTTTTCAACATTTGAAGGTTAAATGTTTCTATTAAAATCCAAAAGTTCACCTAACTAAAAATCATATATACATATCTTTCATCAATTGTTAATAGCTCCACAATCTATTTATGCACCAAAAGCAATGACTAACTTGAAAGAAGAGAAAGATTACATGTTAGCATAAACTATCACTTCCAAAAGCATCATTAATAAAAGATTAAAATGAAACTATAATTCAAAATAATTCCAGCAATTGCCTCTGTCCCAAATTGTAAGCTTCAATCTTCTCCCACCAATTGTGAGCAACTTAATCTCAAAATCCACACTTGAAATTGATTAAAACAATAATCTTGCAAAATTGTGATGATAAGATGTTTATTTTGTTAGATTCAGTTTCCACATTGAGCATTATGAATGGAGGTAATTTAACACTAACATTTAAAAATCAAATTGGACACATTGCACAAAATTAAACTACAATTAGAAATTAATTTGATTCGATTTGAATTCTAAAATTGAACTTCAACTTAATATAATATATATGATTATATTTTTGTCCACTTTTAACAAATTAACAAAATCTTAATCCAGACACACTAAAAACTATTAAAAAATAAGAATTAATCATTGAGCTTGGAATCTTCTTGGAGGCGCCAATGAAGTGCTAATGTATGAGAGTGTGAAGCAAGGAAGAGTGGGATTAAATTTTGTATTTGAACCCGGCCTTGCTTTGAGAAATCCGTAATGAGAAGGAGAGGGTAGTGTGTGGATCTAGTTGGTAGAGGTTGAGAGAGGAGGAGACATGGGATGACGATATGGAATTAGGAGGAGATGATGTTTTACTTTTATAGTCTTTCTCGTTAGATTTCTTGGTTCTAGTTGTGGGATTAGAAAAGCTCCTCTATTAAGATCACCCATAAAAGTGTGCAGGTGAGATGTTCTTGTTTAGGCCAATGAGTATTATCATTGTGGTTTTCTCGGCTTCCGTGTTAAATATTAATGCATCATTTTATTTGGGCACAAAATTAGAAAATCTATATAAGATACATGACACAAAATTGGAGTCCAATTTATAATCTCCATAAAAGTGTGTAGGTAAGATGTTCTTACTTAGGCTAATAAGCATTATCATTGTGGTTTTCTGGCTTCCGCGTTAAATGTTAATGCATCATTTATTTGAACACAAAAATTAGAAATTTAGATAAGATACATGACACAAATTGGAGTCAAATTTATAATCTAATTAGATTTTTTAAATTTTTTTTTTTTTTAGTTTTGGTTAGGACAAGTGACGCAAAATTGAGAATCTAATTAAAATCTAATTGGATTTTCTCTCTGTTTCACCTATTATTATTATAGATAGATATAGAAAAGGGAGATTTGAATTTTTGATTCTCTTCAAAAATGAGACCAAGTAATACTTGTAATTTCAAGTATTTTTTTAGTGGGAACTATCCCTAATTCCACTATTCTCTCCCCTTTGCTAGTGGAAAAAGAATGAGATATTCCCCTCCACTTTCATCAATAATATTAATATATGGTGCTAATAATCCTTTTATTTATCTATAATTTTTCTAATGGAGATGCCAATGTGTGTGTGTATTATATATATATATATTTTTTTTTTTAAGAATAGGAAGATGTTAGGGTTCAAATACCTTCTCCTCCAACTATTAGAATTATAAAAAAAATTAACATATACTTATTCAAATTAAAAAATAAAAATAAAATGTCACACTGTTGACTTTGGGCCATTGTCTAAAAGAAAAAACCCACCATTCGAAAAGCCGATATGAATCACTTACAACAATTGGTCCAATTGCATAGTGGGAAAGTAAACGCTAGGGAAGTAAACTTAAAGAATCAACAATGTATTTCAGTCAAAATATTGGCCAAATTTGCCAAATAGCACAATTTTAGGGGAAAAAGTCCCTTAACAAAGTCGTTTACTTATGTAGCAGATTTTTGGAACTTATGTTCCAAGTAATATGGGCTTCATTGCTTGGTGTGCCACGCGAACTGCATAGAACTTGAGTTCCAAAAATGTGTTACATAATTAAATAACTATGTTAGAATGCGCTTCTCCTGAAAGTTTGCTAAAATTTTGTTATTTAGCCCAGAAGATGTGCTTTTTTAAGGAATAGGTCAAAGAGGATTGTCTTGTGGTTATTCAAGCCCTGACATCTCACGCAAGGTGTAACACTTTGTATGGGCACATGGTTGAAGATCCTTAGAGATTAGGAGCTACATTACAGTCTTGTCAGTTCCAGCATGTTCGAAAAAAGGAAATAAGCTAGCTCATGCACTAGCTAACAGAGCAGTTTCATCTGCAGATACTAATATATAGGTAGAATATTTACCTAGTGATTTGGATGTTATATTCCGGTCTGATTTACATTAATGAAATTTTCTTACTATTTTCCCCAAAAAATTGTGCTGTTTAGCAAATTTGGCCCAAAAATATTAATATTCATTTATGCAAAAAAAAAAAAATCGCAGTTGGTCTTGGGCCAGTCTAAATTCAAACGCCCATCATCCGAAAAGCGCATCAGCCCCAACAAACGGCCAATTTCAAAAAACAACACACAATCCTATATCACACGCACTTGAGAATAGAAAGAAAGAAAAAAAAAAAAATCACTCACGAAGGAATGGCGAGCGAGGTAGCGATGGAACCCAGTGGTACCGCGGCAGCGGCGGCGGAGACAGAGACAGTGCCGGCGGCAGTGACGAAAGAGCCACACAGGTTGGAGAGGAAGTGGACCTTCTGGTTCGACAACCAGTCCAAACCCAAACAAGGTGCGGCGTGGGGCACCTCTCTCCGCAAGGTCTACACCTTCGACACCGTCGAAGATTTCTGGTGGTACCTTTCTAACCTTCCTCAATTCCCTGATTTATTCATGTTTTTGTGTCTATTACTATGATTCTTGATCTGGGTTCCTCTTCATCTTTGCCCTCTTTCGTTTTTGTATGTGTTAAGAATAGAAATATAGCTTGCTTTTCGAGGCTTTTCATTTTTTTTAAGATCCAGAACAATAGTGGGTTTTGTATTAATTTCTTTTTCCTTATATTACTCAATTTTTATACTGGATTTTATAGCTTTGGATTATTTGATTTATGTTGTTTCAATATTGTTTGTTCTTGCTGCGCTAAAAAATATTGTTTGTTCTTGCTTTTCTTTCCCATTAAGAGAAACCCAGGAATTTTTTTGGCATGTACTCCAATTATAATTACTAGTTTTTTTCTGTGTATTGCTAGTCTTAATTATGTTCATATTGACCAAAGTAAAAAAGAATTTGAGACTTGATTCTTTTCATTCAAGTTAAATGGAAAATGTGAAATCTTTGAGTGCAGTTTGTATGATCAGATATTCAAGCCCAGTAAGTTGCCTGCAAATGCTGATTTTCACTTGTTCAAAGCTGGGATTGAACCCAAATGGGAAGATCCCGAATGTGCTGCTGGGGGAAAGTGGTCCATCACCAGCAACAGAAAGGCTGGCCTTGATACCATGTGGCTTGAAACTGTAAATATCCTCACTGTCCCTGTATTTTTCATTCTGTGGATGTTTTAAGTGTTGGGTCTTTTTAGAATACAACTTGTGGGCATTTGTGCTAATTACTAGGTTTTTATTTATTTATTGGACAGATGATGGCTTTGATTGGAGAGCAATTCGATGAGGCTGATGAGATTTGTGGTGTTGTTGCGAGTGTGCGCCAAAGGCAGGACAAATTAGCATTATGGACCAAGACAGCTGCAAATGAAGCAACCCAGGTCTAACCTCATATTCCAGGAATCAAATTTATTGTTGATTTTAATTGCTTCCAAGCATGCATTTTGTGTACCTTCGGCTGAATTGATGATTCATGAAGACCATGTTGTTGCATCTGATTAATCATGTGTTTTTGTGTGCTTGCACATGCATGCATTTATTCAGAAAAACACCTTTGTGCTTGTGAAGGTTTTGTTTATTCTCTCTCTTTAAAAGAGATGATTATGAACACTTATTTATATTTCTTGTCTATTTGTTACTGTGTGCATTAAGGTTTGTGTTGCTGTATGTTGAAACCTTGAAGGAGAAGGTTGATATGCATATTATGTGATCATATTCGTATGTAAAATCTTATGTTGCTTTCTTCAATGTTTATTGAAGTGCTCAACACGTCTGTCTGTATTGGTAATGTTGTAATTTCCCTTCTGCTCATGTTTTAGGTTTTATTATTGCTAATACTTAAGATAACTCATTATTTTTTGTTATCAATTGGCTCTATCTCAAACAGCACCTCCTCCCCTGTAAGAAAGGATGGAGGGTAAGGTCGTGAGTTTGAATTCCACTGGGTGCATATGTAAACTTACAAATAAAAAATGATTCCTCATTATTTTTTATTTGATTATGTGGTGAAATTGGTGGTGAATACTAATGCTAAATGCTCTTAAAGTGTTTTACCTTGCAATTGAAGTGGGTGTTTTCTGCGTAGCATTTGTAAAGTTTGTGGTGGTTCACTTATAAATTGTCTGATTTCATAGGAGACATTGTATGAAAAGATACAAAAAGGGATTTTTTTTTTTTGTGGGTATTTTGGAGGGTAGTTTAAAGAGGCCCCAGTGCACAAAGCTCTCACTTTTGCAGATTAAGACCAAATTATTTTAGATTTTTATTGAGATATCATATTTTATTTTTTAATTTTAATTTTTAAACGAAATTTCATTTTGAATTTTTCTTTTTATACGATTGAGAATTTCTTGGGATGTAATTGTGCCTTAATGGAATCCCTAAAACCTACATTAGTGGTTTGAGATGTTACATTTTGAACGAAAACTTTTTGATTAAAGATGTTCTCTATAGCTTTTTGGCGATTCCAAGTACCCTTAAGTGGTGAAGTCTAGGGTTCTTTGTTTTATATTTTTGCAATACTGTTCTACATCAACTTGGTGTCAGTGCGTAATTATGATCCAATTTACAAAATCCAGTCCCTAAACAACGAAGCCTCGTAAACCACTTTCTGAACCCAAATTTATCTCACATAAATATGTCAACCATGCCAAAGCACCAGAAGCCTCAACCACAACTCTATGACCAGATTCCAACAATCCAATCAACTCAAGCCCATAAACCATACCCAAAACAAATTGTTGTTATCAAAGTTGAGCCGGACAACCATTGCAATCACACACAAATCCCTGTCACTTCGCAAAACCATGACAGCCTCCCACCATCACCAAGTTAAAACGCATAAAAAAGATTGCCCTAACCACAACCCAAATAATTCCGACCCATATTAGTCCAACCCATACGCAAGGCCCCTTGACCCAGACGCACTGCGATAGCCGTGCTGGAAAGTACAGGATGTACAGCCATGTTGCTGATCTTGATTTTCCCTTTTGTTGCTATCAAGCTACATCACCACATTGTCATTGAGGTTAACCTAGCAAAGTTCCATCCAAGGGAGCTGAGATTGTGTAAGTGTGGGTTTAGCTTGCATCAGTCATTCCGGGAAAAAATGAATTGTTGTTAATATGTGATTCGTACCTCTCGTCAACAATGTGCCACTAAGCCCATTAGAGTCCCAACATGAGGCCCCTTAGATTTAGTTCCACGCCCAAGTGACCCAACAACCTAGATATGTTAAGTAGGACCAGCACCTTTTATTCACATTCATTGGTCCACTGCTCACAGTACATGGTCCCACTAGCATTTCTTCTTCAGCTCAGACCTAAGAAGCACAAACATGGACATGGGTATGACACGGTGACACAAGTAATTTCTGAAAAATTATAACATAAAGCGGCTGGTACAACATGAGTACGACACGGGTACGACACTCTAAATGAAGTGCCTGTGCTTCCTAGGCTCAGACTCAAGACCCAGTCCAACTGTGTGAATTAGGTCAACGCAGGTCGCAGGCTAGGAATTAGCCTATCCCAGGTCAGCTAGCGGAGTCTTATTTCAACTTGTTGAAGCTGATTATTTTAGTGCATGATGGTTATGTTAGAAGCATCTACTTTTGATGGTCGTTAAGATCCATGGATCTTTACTAATTGGTCACATGAGATGGACCAATTCTTTGAGTAAGTAGGTTTATCGGACAATAAGGTTATGGCTTGTTTGGAAGTTTAGAGAGGAAGAAGAGTAGAGGGGAGTAGAGGGGAGGGGAGTAGTGGGGAGGAGAGTAGAGAAAAATGATTCCCCTCCACCTTGTTTGGATGTTTTTAAAATTAATAAGGGGGAAGGGAGTAATTTGCCCTTCCCCTTGTGTAATTTTGTTAATATAATAAGGGTAAATTAGGTAATTTACTTTGTCAATAGTTTATGTACTCTACTCTCCCTCCAAATCTCTCCAATTTGGGGGAATTAAAAATGGGGGCCTAGAGGGAGTTGAAACCCCTCCAAACCCCTCCAAACCCCTCCCCCTCCTTCCTTTAAAACTTCCAAACAAAGTAATTAGATTACTCTCCCTCCCTCTACTCTACTCTTCCTCCTTTTTTAAACATCCAAACAGGCCATTAGTTTTGCCACAATGAAGTTCATAGGTAGAGCTAAAAATTACTGGTATGGTATTAAGAACTAAGCCTTATAAAAAAGGAAAAAATAAAAAAAATCCTACCATAACTGATTGAGTATAAATGAAAGAAAAACTCAAAGAGAAATATGTTCCCTAATCCTATCAAGGGAAATACCTATCCCAATCTTATCAGGATAACTTTTTAAATTGAGGAAATAGTCTAAGACAGTAATAAACCTGCTACTGGATACATGGCATAATTTGAAAAGGACAAGATTAATGTTCACACAGTTACTAAGCCCGCTTTGGTCTAGCATGAGTTGAAGCCATCCCGAAAGCCGTCCAAGACTTGTATGAAAAAGATCAAGTCAATGGTCCTTCCTCCAAAAAATGACAGTAGCAACCACAGCTTCACATATGAGAGAGAAAATAGTGTTGGTAATGAAATCTTGTTGATGAAGGAACATCAAGGACCACCACTAAAACTTAGTGCTGAAAAAGAAAAGTGCCAAAAAATGTGGACTTAAGACATCCTAAACCATGTGTGGTAGACCTAATATAGCCTATTGAAGAATCACTACTTGATGAGGAGAATTTAAAACAAGAGAGCCATGAATTAGAGGGTGCACATTTTGGTGAAAAACGAGTATGGTGTATCTACTACTCATCAGTCCTCTGTGTTGTATGAAGTGAAATGGCCTACTAAGATGTTGTTTCTTGAGGATAAGGCTGTAATTGATTCCATCCATTATTTTTACCTTCCAAGTGAATTTAGTGATATGGTAGAGCAAAGTTTTCTTCCTTCTTAGTGCTGCTAGAAGTATTTCAAGAATTAGTGTAGGTTTTGAGTGCAAAATTATTATCCTTAAGCACTTCAAAATTCAAGGTTGATTTTCTCCTACCAAGGGAGAATGAATGCAGGGAGCATAACCAACCAAAATTATTTCAGAGTTTATTATTTCATTATTTTCTTAGATACTGTATTTTATTTTTGAATTTGATTTTATTATGATTGATGATTTCTTGGGATATAATTGTGCCTTAATTAAATCTTGAAGCCTATTAAAAAGAGGCTCTAGTAATTGAGAAAATTTTCCATGAGACTTATAAAGCATCCCCCTCACATTTGGTGGGCCCCACACACTTGCCCATATGTTGTGAGAAGAACCCAGACGCACTGCGATAGCCGTGCTGGAAAGTACAGGATGTACAGCCATGTTGCTGATCTTGATTTTCCCTTTTGTTGCTATCAAGCTACATCACCACATTGTCATTGAGGTTAACCTAGCAAAGTTCCATCCAAGGGAGCTGAGATTGTGTAAGTGTGGGTTTAGCTTGCATCAGTCATTCCGGAAAAAAATGAATTGTTGTTAATATGTGATTCGTACCTCTCGTCAGCAATGTGCCACTAAGCCCATTAGAGTCCCAACATGAGGCCCCTTAGATTTAGTTCCACGCCCAAGTGACCCAACAACCTAGATATGTTAAGTAGGACCAGCACCTTTTATTCACATTCATTGGTCCACTGCTCACAGTACATGGTCCCACTAGCATTTCTTCTTCAGCTCAGACCTAAGAAGCACAAACATGGACATGGGTATGACACGGTGACACAAGTAATTTCTGAAAAATTATAACATAAAGCGGCTGGTACAACATGAGTACGACACGGGTACGACACTCTAAATGAAGTGCCTGTGCTTCCTAGGCTCAGACTCAAGACCCAGTCCAACTGTGTGAATTAGGTCAACGCAGGTCGCAGGCTAGGAATTAGCCTATCCCAGGTCAGCTAGAGGAGTCTTATTTCAACTTGTTGAAGCTGATTATTTTAGTGCATGATGGTTATGTTAGAAGCATCTACTTTTGATGGTCGTTAAGATCCATGGATCTTTACTAATTGGTCACATGAGATGGACCAATTCTTTGAGTGAGTAGGTTTATCGGACAATAAGGTTAGTTTTGCCACAATGAAGTTCATAGGTAGAGCTAAAAATTACTGGTATGGTATTAAGAACTAAGCCTTATAAAAAAGGAAAAAATAAAAAAAATCCTACCATAACTGATTGAGTATAAATGAAAGAAAAACTCAAAGAGAAATGTGTTCCCTAATCCTATCAAGGGAAATACCTATCCCAATTTTATCAGGATAACTTTTTAAATTGAGGAAATAGTCTAAGACAGTAATAAACCTGCTACTGGATACATGGCATAATTTGAAAAGGACAAGATTAATGTTCACACAGTTACTAAGCCCGCTTTGGTCTAGCATGAGTTGAAGCCATCCCGAAAGCCGTCCAAGACTTGTATGAAAAAGATCAAGTCAATGGTCCTTCCTCCAAAAAATGACAGTAGCAACCACAGCTTCACATATGAGAGAGAAAATAGTGTTGGTAATGAAATCTTGTTGATGAAGGAACATCAAGGACCACCACTAAAACTTAGTGCTGAAAAAGAAAAGTGCCAAAAAATGTGGACTTAAGACATCCTAAACCATGTGTGGTAGACCTAATATAGCCTATTGAAGAATCACTACTTGATGAGGAGAATTTAAAACAAGAGAGCCATGAATTAGAGGGTGCACATTTTGGTGAAAAACGAGTATGGTGTATCTACTACTCATCAGTCCTCTGTGTTGTATGAAGTGAAATGGCCTACTAAGATGTTGTTTCTTGAGGATAAGGCTGTAATTGATTCCATCCATTATTTTTACCTTCCATGTGAATTTAGTGATATGGTAGAGCAAAGTTTTCTTCCTTCTTAGTGCTGCTAGAAGTATTTCAAGAATTAGTGGAGGTTTTGAGTGCAAAATTATTATCCTTAAGCACTTCAAAATTCAAGGTTGATTTTCTCCTACCAAGGGAGAATGAATGCAGGGAGCATAACCAACCAAAATTATTTCAGAGTTTATTATTTCATTATTTTCTTAGATACTGTATTTTATTTTTGAATTTGATTTTATTATGATTGATGATTTCTTGGGATATAATTGTGCCTTAATTAAATCTTGAAGCCTATTAAAAAGAGGCTCTAGTAATTGAGAAAATTTTCCATGAGACTTATAAAGCATCCCCCTCACATTTGGTGGGCCCCACACACTTGCCCATATGTTGTGAGAAGCATTGTTGATTTTGATCTGCATTTATGATACACAATTCACGATTGTATCTCTTGCTTTATGTTAATGAATCGAGTTGTTTATGAACATATCATGCTCGACTTGGAAAAAAAATCTGTTTTATGTTCATTTATTTAGTAAATGAGAGCTCATGTTTAAGTTTAGACTCAAATATTAAACAAGTTGAGCTCAATCATAATAATGTGCCCGTGAACATTAGGCTTGTTTGATATATATACTTTATTAGATATTGATATTTATAAATATTGTAGGGATTGGATATTTGATTGTGATAGTATTAAATAAGTTCATAAGATTGGATTATTATTTGTACTTTGTAGTTTATTGATAATATAAATAGTCTATTTTTTAGTAAAATTATATCTAATTTATAATTATAAAAGTTTTTGAATCTACTTTTTAAAATTTTATAAACAAAAATCATTAGGCATTCTAAAAAAATATATTANTGAATGTATATATTTTTCATATGTAGATGAGCATTGGGAGGAAATGGAAGGAGATCATTGACATCACTGATAAAATCACTTACAACTTCCACGTAAGTTTTTGTTATATGCAAATATGAATGCATTTATGTCCACTGTGTGCGTATTGGTATCTCTAACTGCCTCGGTCATTACAGGATGATTCCAAAAGGGAAAGATCAGCCAAATCTCGATATAGTGTGTGATCATGCAATTATTTGCTGTGCGGTTTTCCTTCTTTTGGTTGTGGAATTGGGATGAAGACTGTTATCTTTGTTATGATCACCGAATGACACTGCACCACAGAAATTTTTCATTTTCTTTCAGCGAGTAGACTTAAGGGATGTAATGCTATAACGTTCTTCATGTTTTTATTTTTTGGAAATTTTCCATTTATATAACTGGCTGTTTTGCTCTGCCCTCTACCTGTAACTGAATGTTAAATAGATATTGCATTTTGCTTCTGTTCTTCCTACTATGGAAACTTGAGAAAAGCTAACCACGCATTGTTGATTTTGATCTGCATTTATGATACACAATTCACGATTGTATCTCTTGCTTATGGTTGTTAATGAATCGAGTTGTTTATGAACATATCATGCTCGACTTGGAAAAAAAATCTGTTTTATGTTCATTTATTTAGTAAATGAGAGCTCATGTTTAAGTTTAGACTCAAATATTAAACAAGTTGAGCTCAATCATAATAATGTGCCCGTGAACATTAGGCTTGTTTGATATATATACTTTATTAGATATTGATATTTATAAATATTGTAGGGATTGGATATTTGATTGTGATAGTATTAAATAAGTTCATAAGATTGGATTATTATTTGTACTTTGTAGTTTATTGATAATATAAATAGTCTATTTTTTTAGTAAAATTAGATATAATTTATAATTATATAAAGTTTTTGAATCTACTTTTTAAAATTTTATAAACAAAAATCATTAGGCATTCTAAAAAAAATATTTTTTTTTTCATGTGAAAAAAGTTATTTATTTATTTATATATATATATAAAAAATAATATTTCATAAATTCTTTATGTGATAATTTTATTTACAATTTTTTTTTATTGGTTAATTGTGTATATAATGACAATTTTTTTTTAATGAAATTGGACAAAAAACTTGAATTGAATAAATTTGAAATTTAGAGAACTCAATTAGATGAAAGTGAAGTTAGAAAACTTGAATGAATTTTTATCAAACTTAGAGGGAGCAATTTGGATTTTAGCTTATTATCGAGTATGTTTTGCGACAATGACCAAAAATGTAAGAATGACCCAAATCTCCCTTCTGGTTCTTTAGAAGTGATTATTTGTAGAGAGTTTTGTCAAAATTTTCAAATGTGTGATGAACAAAGACTAATGATCCTTTAACAAAAGAGAAATCAAAATGCATAAAATACGCTCAGAACATCAAGTCAAAAACTTTGACTCATAGATGGCAAGAAGAGGAAATTGAGAGATGTTATGAGGGAGAAGAAGAATGTTTCCTTGTACTAGTATATTCACCCCCAAACTTTAGAATTGTTAGAATCTTTACTGGTTGAATAAGGTTTTGCTCTAAAATTTCAGTTTTAAGGGTAAACATGATTAGCTTGTTTCGAATTTGATTGGGGCCTTTTGCATTGAGTTTGGGGCGCTGTTAGTGATTGATTTTTTGGACAATAAAAGAGGTTTTGAACCTCAAGGTATCTTTCAAAGAGACTATGGTTTGATTTGCTTTAATTGGGTAAGGGCGTTGACATTTTTTTTTAAAAAAAAAAACATAATTTTGGAAATGAAGTGGCCTAAATTCATGGGCTGATGTTTTTTAGTCATGGCAGGTCCCTAGAGGTTACATTTGGTTGTGCAGCAAACAAGACTAACCATTTAGGATCAACTATGTGTTTTACGCAAAAAAAGAAAAAGGGTAGAGCATAGAAAACTTGGGCCATAGACAATAGGAGACTAAGAGCTCTATTAGAGTGGAAATTTCAAGTACAAGACCTCTATGAGCTTGAGGTGCTATCAACGTCCATTGTTCATTTGGTAGCACGCATAGGTTGAGTTCATGCAAAATGTTTGAAAAAAATTGATCCATACATTCCAAACCACATTCCCTCAATTTTCCCAATATGTCGCATGGGCTTAAACCATGCTTAAAATAATAAAATAAAATATTATACACAATGAGGTTAGGCTTGGTTGAGTAGGGCTTGTAGAAAATGTGTTGCAAAGATGACTATCTATATTCTATTAATTATTGGCATATATGGATCAAAAAATTTAGTTGTAGTGTTTATTATGTATATAGGAAAAAAAATAACTATAAAATTAATCAAGCTTGTGAACAATTCGAGTTTGTTTGATAAGAAACGAATCAAGCTTGAACATATAAACTAATTTATTGATGATTTTGAGGTTGACTCATGCTTAAAATAATATTAAATTAATAATCTTGAATATCGGACTTGGCTTGGCTCGTTCACCACAGCTGCTTATGTTATGGGAAGAAAAATATTTGTTTACTCTGGTAGGCACCTATGCACAGATATGGGGAAAATGGAGAGATCACTTTTAAGTGGAACATCTCAAAATATGCACTCTAAGAAAAAAAAAAATGGTGCATACTGCCCTTACCAATAAAAATATGTGCCAATTGGCCCAATTCTATAAATTGCCCCATCGATACTGAAATTTGCCTTTGCATTTAATCATAATTCCACACAATCATCCTCTTTTAGATTTCAACACCCAAGGCATACCTTAAAATTTTCAACTATTTTTCCCTTGCTTGATATCATTCCTTTAAAGCCTATGTTGTGTATCCAAGAGTTAGACATTTTTGAATATACACCGCTGTAAGTTTCTTTAAAAAATATTCTCATCCCTTCTCTTGTGTGTGTGTTAAAAATATTTAGTATTTAAAAAAAAAAAATAGTAGGTTAATCCCACATTGATATCATTCTTGATTGTAAATACTGCATTCTCTAGCCTTTATGGATGCAATAAGTTTATAGATACACCTTTTTCCCTAATTATTTTTTGGTTACTACCAAAATGACAATTTGTTAACGGTATATAATAAAGTAATATTACTGATAGGCAATCCGTATGACATTTTATTCTGAGCATTGAAGAAATATTACAACTATCTGAATAAGTGAGAAGTGCATATATATTGAGACAGTGAATCTAGTTTACATGCCAATCTAAGGAACTATGAACTTAAACATTTCTCATGACAGAATAAATTATATCCAATTTTCCATTATGCAAGGAATCCTAGTCTTTCTCCATTCTTCTTGGCCAGTCGGATCAAACCTTGTCTTTGCTTTGCATCTGCTCCTATTGACTTGCAGAACTCAGTTATAACCTGAACTCATTTGATGGCAACCAATCATTAGCAATAATTCACATTATCAAATAATTATAGCATGCATAATAATAATCCACATACCTTCCAAAAAGCCTATAAAATAGAAAACTGAAAATAAAAATAAATTTCATCTTAAAAATAGGTAGTAAATTGGTGAATAATACAAGCATCAAGGCATAGACTGTACAAAGAGAGATCAATTAATTTTTTTTATTATTTTGTAGTTCCAATTGAGTAGGCACTTATAATTAGCATTTGGGAAGTACTCAACAAAAATTTCTAGCCAAAAACCATTAATTAAATATGAATGAATGTGTGAAAGAGTGGTACCTGCGAGTGTAAAGCAATTGCCTTTCCTCTAAACTGATTGAAACGCTTCTTGCCAATTAAGTTGCGAGTAACAACAACAATTGGAGCAAAGAGACCTTTGCCCTCATTGACGTTCCTCATCAGAGGTTGTGCTCTTGTGGGCTTCCCAACTCTAACATGGTTTGGCACTGATTTGGCTAGCATGGCGTAATCTTCACCAACCATAGTTGTTCCCCAGCTACCATGGAAGGAGGAACACAAACCTCCCTTAAACCCAGTTACAGAAATTGAAGTAGCCATTAGAAAACACAAGCACTAGTAGTATTCTCAAAGAAAATTGGAGGCTGGTTTTCTAGCTTGTTAGAACTTAGAACTAGTGATAGATGTTCCTGATGAGTTTTATGTGCTTGTGAAGGAGGAGGGGATATTAACTTAAACCCAGTTACAGAAATTGAAGTAGCCATTAGAAAACACAAGCACTAGTAGTATTCTCAAAGAAAATTGGAGGCTGGTTTTCTAGCTTGTTAGAACTTAGAACTAGTGATAGATGTTCCTGATGAGTTTTATGTGCTTGTGAAGGAGGAGGGGATATTAAACTTTGGTGTAAAGTTGAGAGCCTTTGGTTTTTTATTGGATGGAAATGTGAGAGAGAACTCAAGAAGCAACAGGAGCCACACATACTGGTGGCTTGGATTTTAGTTTAGTTTTCTTACAGCAACACAAATATGACTTGTATAGTCTTATTACTTAACGGTCCCCATTTATTTGGAGATCTGAATCTAAAACTTTAGCGGTTCTTTCTTTCATCTGGGCCCATCAGCTACCCTTTAAAAACCGTTCAAAATCAATTAGGAAACATTTGGAGGCTTAATTTTTTGGCAAGAATATAGCTTACATAATCAAATTTTGACAATATTGGACGCTGCAAAAGAAAAGGAGGACTTTAAAAGATTTTGACCTTGAATGTTGCAATATGGTAAGGAACTGTCAGTCTTAAATTTCTAGTTCCTAACACTCGCATGCATGTGAAGAACATGCTTTGTGGAAGGTTGGTGAGCTAGCAACAACATAGTCAGCAACGTGCCGATGAAGAAAATACGAAGATTCAACATTTGATTAGTCTGACATAGGAATGTTCTGAGAAGAGATTCAATTTTGATTCTTAAACCGTGTTTGATCCAGAATAGATGTGTCAAATGTAGAAAAATGGTGTGTCTCTTATGCCTTTTCCTCCTCCAATATCATGTGCCTTAAAAACAAGTTTTGAACAACAAAGAACATGTAAATAATTGACAACTGAAATGGGAAAGATCTTACTTGATTGGAGGATTTATGATTGTAGTAAGTTAGAATTATGGTTAAGCTTTTAGGAAAATTGGTAATTTACCATGATCATGTTGCATTAAGACATAAGGCATTCATGTTGCATTTCAAACATAGTTTGTGGAGACTCCTTAACTTCGGCTGGGTTTGTTTCGGTTGTAATGAAAATTGAGAAAACATTTTACATGATGGTTAGTGTTTGGTTTGGACTGAAAATTTAGTCAATCCGAAAATTAGGATTTTTGACCATAAAATAGGTGGGCCTAAGTGTAAAATTGTTTACACTTCAGATTTACCTTATGTGGTGGGCCTTTTTGAGATTGTGGGTTGGGTTGCCTCTTACCACACTACGGCCCAAAGTTTCTGGGTAGGAGAGTCAGGACCATTCCAATTGCAACTTACCTCAGACTGGCTTGTGCGCAAACTAAAGCCCTTTTGTTGAAACTTTGGTCATATGCCCATGGCAGATGAGACTGTTACAAAAGATTTATGGCAGGCAAATACAATATGACAATAATAAAGGAAATATACTTGTTATTAGATAGAATAAGTAAAGGATTCTCAATCAAAATAAAGAAAAAAGATGGCACAACACCAAGAAATATATTATAAATGAAATGGCAAATGCAAAAGAGAAATAATACTAGTACTTAATCAATAAAAGTAAAGATGGAATAGTTAGTATGTCGTGCTCAGTTGCATTATGAAACTAAGACTAAGGAGGGAACCACTCCCTCAATGTGAATAATCTCACAAGAAAATCCTGCCGTAGAAATTACTTACTTTGAGAGAATGGGCCTAAATGGCTTATGCCCTAGAAAATCCTTAATCCTTAACAGAGGGTAGGATTTTAGAGGGAGAGAAGGGGTTAGCCTATTGGTGCATGTTTGCCATTCTATTCTTTCTCTGTTTTTTCTTCCTAACTTTTTCTTTCTTTTTTTCTCCATTTTGTTACTCTGCTTTTCCACTCTTTTCTTTCTAGTTCTTACTCGTGTGTTATAGTGGTGACTGTTGTTGTTGTAATGTTGTGAATCTCTCATTATGATTGTTGCTTTGTTGATGATCCCATTGTGCGCGGCAAAGGCTCCTTATATACAACTTGTCGTGACATTTTTTTTATACCATTTCACCATTTAACCACTTTTGTCTGGGTGTGGGTGTCATTCCAAACCACCCACTGGTTTGTCAACTGCCTAGCCACTATCACTTACCTATGCTGGCCGTGCCACTTCCTATTACCAGACAAAGAAAATTATTATTGTTTGCTTGTTCACCGTGGCATTCTCATCCGAAACAAGGTGGGCATCCTCTCTCATTATCCCTCATGGTATGCACCTAGTGGTTCCAACTCCCTTCCTTTTTTTGGGTGGTATGTCATCCCAGTAGGAAATTTCCCCCCGAAAGAGTTTAAGCGGGAACCCCAAAATAGGCTCCTCCTTCTCCCTACCACCAGACTATAACCTCACTTACCTCTAACCCATGACCCATCATTCCTGTATTGGCTGGGTACAGGTTAGTGGTGCCTGGGCCTTGCACGTGCTCCACTTCCGTGTATGTCCAAAGCTTGTTTGATACTCATGCGTTTGCCATGGTCTGGAGGCTCATTTGTGCATTCTGCCGCTTATCCTTGACCTCTTGTGGCGTGAACTATTTTCTGATCTTCCATTCTTTATGAGTTGCTTCCTTCGAGGGATGTGCCTTGCTTGATTGTGGGTTTTTCTCTCTTTAGCCCACTCTTTGCTCCTTTCATAAACTTGCTAATATTCCTGTCATGCCACTCTGTTATTCCTGCTATGGTGTTATTTGACCCTTGCTTGCTGGGCCTCTTTTAGGCCTACTGCATGCTTTTCTTTCATTTGATTACAGTGACCCATCATTGTCATTGGGTCTGCATTCATGCTACTTGGTTTTCCTCAACCCATTCCATTGCTTACAAGCTTCCTCGGCCCATTTCTTCCTCCTTGAGCATCCTTGGCCCATTTTCTTTCTTTGGGCATCCTCAGCCTATTCAAATTTTGCATTTCCATGGGCTTTTGCTAACTCTTCAGGCCTGTTTTGGCCCATTCTTACTTTTCTACTGCCCATGGATTTACTACTTCTTTCTCTAGGCTCCCTTAGGCCCGCTTGCTTCCTTTGAAGCCCATTTATCATTTTATGGGCTTATGATCCATCATTCTTGCTATTTGTGTTTAATGGTTTTTCTCTTAATTTACTAACTCTTTTCTACTCATATTGTTGGGTTTCTTCCTACTATTGGGCTCTTCCAAAATGAGCACCAACACCTTTAAACCATTTCCATGGTCTACTTAAACTGAAGAGAGAGAGAGAGAGAGAGAGAGAGAGAGAGAGAGGTTGTCAACGAGGGAGAGAGCACCACTGACACCTGAACTCGAGCTCCGGTCCACCACCACTCGTGGCCGTGCTTATCACCGCCGATCAAGGTCAAATCTGAAGCCCTTTTCCTCTCTCTCCATCCTTCTTTCTCGCTCTTCCTCCCATACTGATCTTACTTCTCTCTCTCTACCTTTCTGTCCTCCCTTCCTCCCTCACTGATCTGGCCTCATTGTTGTGGATTATTTATTTATTTATTGGAAATGTATTTGTTTTTGGGTTTTGGATAATCGGTGGTTGGGGTGATTTGTGGGTTTCAATAGTGGTGGGTTAGGTTGAGTTCTAGTGTTGATGGTGGCCGATTGGGGGTGGGTTTTGGTGTTTGGTTGCTTGGGTTATTTGTGGGTTTCAAGGGTGGTGGGTTGTGGGTTTGGTAGATGGGTTTTGATTTTGATTTTGAGATTAATGAGTTTTGATTTTGTTTATGATTTTTTCAAGTTAATTGGTTATGTGGTGGTTGATGGTGGCTAGGTTTATAGTGGTGGCTAGGTTTGTGGTGGTTACTGTGGTGGTTGGGTTGATGGAGGTTTCTACATGCAAAACCAAACATTGAAAATAATTTTATGGCATATTTTCCATAAAGCAGACAAATAACTGAAAACATTTTCCTTTCGTAAAACATTTTCACTTGAAAATATTTTATACTTGGAAAATATTTTACATATTACCAAACGCAGCCTTCATGTTTGCTTTTTTTTTTTTTAGCATTTAGCACTCCCAAAAAAAGAAAAAAGAAAAAAGAAAAAGGCAGATGCTACTTTTAAAGGGTATGGCTAATGTGCTAAAATTTGGGTATTATTTTATTACTTTCTCTACTTCTATTAATAAAAAAATTAGAAAGAATAAAAAAAGAATATTTAAAAAAAGGGTAAAAGATGTGATGTAAAGTGTATTGTTAAATGATGTGTTAAAATAGATAAAATAACCTTTTTGATGTGTCAAAATATAATTTCTTTTAGCACAATTGACTACTAATATTGAGGGCTTGTTTTTGGCCAAAATCTAAAACCAAAAATTTTAAGCAAAAAAATTTAGGTTATTCATTAAAGTCTAATGTCACAAACTTTCCACAACTTTATTATGAGCAACTCTGAGTAGTGGAAATAAAATAGTGGGTCATGTGGGTCTATGATTTCATCACTCACGAGTCGTCACATAACAAAGTTGTGATAAAATTGTAGAAAAGTTTGTGACACTAAACTTACTTTTATTCATTTTACTTGGGATCCACCGCAATACAAATGCAAAAAGTGTGAAGTTTTCTGTGTAAAATTCGGTGTCTCTACCAAAGCTCTTCTTTCTTTGATCTGCGGCTTGATAACTAGTAGTTGTATTTGAATGTTGTTTTCATAGCTGCTTGCTTGAGGAATTGGATGGAGAGGTCCACTTGTATAAAGTAATTGTTAAAATTGTTTGGTTGTCTCTTTGCTTTTACTGCAATTGCATAGGACTATTGTTTTTTGTTATGTTTTTTTGAGTTTACTGCAAAGACTTCTTGGTTATAGATTAGTTTTATTGGAGGAACAACAGCCTCAACACCAACATCCTTGATAAACCACCCAAAAAAAAAAAAAAAAAAACCATCTTTTGGCAGCAGATTCCGGGATGTCCTATAGTAGTGCAAGTGTAAGGAATTTAAATTGTTTTTGGTACCAACTAAATAAGAACCGCAACTACCAAGGAATTTATAATAAGTTTCCTTTTCGCCTATTAATCAAACATTCCTAATTCTAGCAACTGTATTGATATTATTCTTAGGCCAATTCTTTTACATGGAAATATTGGTTGGTGTGCACTCTTAAACGAAGCAAGTAGAAGGAAAATGTATTTTGTAATATTCAATGTAAGTTCAATAAATTTGAAAGACGTGTCATAAATTTGAAAGTCTCAAGATTCCATTAATTACTTTATGAGGTTTTTGAAGTGTCTCATATATATAAAATGAAATAATTTGGCCTAAGTCTAGAACAATAATTCTTTATATATATAAAGAATAAAATACAAAAATTACCTCTTAAGATTTGTGTTAATGTCAGGCATTGAGGGCAATTTTCCGAAATCAAATAGGCCCAAGGTCCACAAGTCCCAAATGCCAGCAAAGATGAGCCCTTGGACAATACCCATGTAAATTAGCATATGATATTGGTTGAAAATGGGGCAACCAAAGTCCAGCCCGTTACCCTAAATGTACCCATACAATTAATCAAGTTAATACACAAGATTGGCATAAGAGCTGAAGTAAAGACCCACTATTTTGGTCTATAACTAAGTGAAGATAGCTAGCAAAGTGAGCATGTCAGGTCCACAGAGCCCACCCCTATGCCAGCAAGCATATTTCGACTGAAGGTGAGAGTCTATAGCCAGGAAACAATTGTGTGGACCAGCCCGCATATAAGGAAGAGAAGCCTAACAAAAGGAAAATTAGGAGATGCGAATTGGAGGGCAAAATAGTCATTTCACATCAATTTGGGCTCACCAAAGATCTCTCCATAAAGCACTTGTGAGACCAATGCCTCCATACTTGATTAAATGTGCAATACACAGCTACTCTGAGTCATGAAAGAGCCAAAACACCATTGAACCATCACAATACAAAACATGCATTATCTCTCCCTATAAAGGATTCAATCAACATTTGATGAATTTACCCCACCAAAAAAAAAATCAACATTTGATGTTGATTGTCCTAAGGCCTTAAATTCAGTAGTTTGGTAAGATCAATTTTTTCTTATAGAAACATTTGTCATGGCCTTTGGCTAGCATGCTACTTGAAACTTAGGAAAATTCAATAATAGCCACCATTCTTTTAAGTGGTCACTGTCCAAAGTAAGCACATGCTAATATCCAACAAATAGAACCAGGGGCGGCGCTACAGCTTATTCAGGGGGTTCATTGACTTCAATTTTTTTTTTTTTAATATGTAAAATATTTTTTTTGTTAGTTTAATACTTTAATTTATTTTTAAAAATATTTTTTTGCACACCCTGACTTAAATCTTGTACACTCTTATTACAAGTATTTTTGACTCAAAAGTAAAGAGTACATGTTTGTGAATTATAAGTGTAATTCTTTTTTATAAATTTTTATTATATGTGTGTGAGTGTGTCTAATATGATTGTGTACATTACTTTTTGTTATAATGTTATTTGTGTAAATTATGATGTATGTGGTTGTTTGTGTATATAATATAAATATAACGTAACTTTATAATAGAGAGGGTTTTTTTTTTACATGTGTGTATATTGTTATCATATTATAATAACTTTTTGTTATAAAGTTAGTAAAATTCAAGAAAAAAAATTGTAAAGTTAGTGATTGTTGAAGCATTTGATTGGTTAAGTAGACATGTAATGTATAATTTTATATATGAATGAGTGTAATTGTGTGTGTTAATAATTAATATGGAGTCAATGAGTTGAGATTAGTCATTTAGTCTAAAATATTTTTATAAAAATAAAGTCAAATAGATAATAACAACTGTATAAAGAAAAAAAAATGTTAGACAAACTTAACAAAATATAATGGTCATAGGCTCATAGCTATTCACATTGACAATAGATACTCGTAATGAATTATCATGTAACATTCAAAATTTGAAAACTTGTAAAATAAAATTATAAAACTTCACATATTATTATTATTAATATTTGTTGATAATTCGATATATTCAAGATCTCTTTTTATTAAAAATTTTTAATGAACCCCCTAAACAAAATTCCTAGAGCCGCCATTGAATAGAACAAATTTCTCTCTCATTTTGCAGTTATTAAAGTGATTCCAAAAACTCTATAACATAGAGGGGATTTGAAAATAAGGCGAATCAAACCTCAGGATATCTATAAAGATACATAAAATTACTCTTCCAAATAAGTGGTTAGTTTCAGGTGAAGCCTATTATAAATACGTCATATTGGATTAATTGTAATATAGGATTTGTATTGCACTCATATATAAAAAATGTAGCCCTTTAAAGGTTTCCTTTATTAACATAGGTCATTATACTAAACCACATAACCCTTGTGTGTTCTTGTGTTTCTATTTTATACTTTTACTTTCATATCTATTTTAGCATATTTAACACTTACACTTATACACATTTCTTCAATTTACACTTAGGCTCCGTTTGTTTTGGCTTCAAACTGATTCCGGAAATGATTTTTCGGAAAATACGGTGTTTGGTTCTTATGGAAAATACAGTCAACGGAAAAAATGATTCACGTCGACTGGAAAATAAGGCATTTTGAACGGAAACCAATTTACACTCTTATTTTACTTTCAAAGTATTTCCGGAAAATACACCCGAAGAGAGAGAGTGAGAGAGAGCCCAAGCACACTCCACCTGAAGCACGTCCTCGCCGATCAGATCGCCATCCTCGTCGCCGTCGCCTCCTTCGTCCTTGATCTCGTCACCTCCTTCGTCTCCGATCTCGTCGCCTCCTTCTTCATCGATTGCGCCAAGATCGCGCCGCCCTCTCGATCGCGCCAAGATCGCGATCACGGCGCCAAGTTCGTGCCTGCGAGATCGCGCCGTCCTCCTCTGGGTCATCATCTTTGATCTCATCGTCGTCTCGATCGCGCCGCCCTCTCGATCTTGTCGTCCTCCTCTGATTTTTTTTTTTTTTTTTTATGAACTGATTGTTGTTGTTGTTGTGGTGTTGTTGTTGCTAGAATTTGTTGTTGTTGTTGTTGTTGTTGTGTTGTTGTTGTTGCCGGAAATTGTGAAAAAATGGTAGGAAAATAGCATTTCCGGAAAATAAGTATTTTCCGAAAAATATTTTACGGGAACCAAACGGACCCTTAATTGCATTTTTTTTCCAACACATTCAACAGATGGCTCACTACATTTTCTATAGGGGTTTGAGTGCACTAAACATAAGTGTTTCTTTCTCCTTCATCATGCTACTTTTACTTACCCTTCATTTGAAACTAAAGTATGATTTCATAAACTATTATGAGTTGATCGTCCGTGTGGAAAGCTGGTTGTCCGTGTGGAAGTGAGTAGCGAATTTAGCTCCTTGAACCAAACCCAAGTTGGTGAGGAAGTCCAATCAAGTTTAAACATGTGGCAAATTGAAAAAGTCCTCAAATACCAAGCAACACCAAAACTTTTCAAAAATATCTAACTTGCTCCCAAAGTACAAACATCACTTAACACTATTTGAAAATTCTCCTACTCCTTTCGCTTCTTTCTTCATCTTTGGCTATTATTTATTTATTTTCATTAGCTACCCTTACGCTCCCTCATGTATATAATTGCTAACTGTGATCTATGCAATCAAGACAAACTATTGGAAGGAAGCATAGTATTTAAAGGATTATAGAATTTTATAACGGTGTTAAGTGGCGTTTGTGCTTAAGGGGCTAGTTTGAATATTTTTGAAAATGCTTGGTGGTATCTGACTATCTGGTATTAAACTCAAACATGAAGGGCGGTTTTAATATTCTATCCTAAAAGAAAATAAAAAAATTAAAAGAAACAGACCGGTCAAACAAACACCCCCTTATCGAAGTAATTGCATAGCAAACTGAAAAGAAAACAGAGAAAACAGAAAATCCAAAAAACACAGAAAACAAAAAACACAAAACACAAAACACAAGAAAAGGTAATCATGGCATCACTAGCAACCCATTTCTCAGCTTTCCTGTTCCTCATCCCCCTAGGTATCCGTCGCCTCCTATTCTCCTCCTCTCTCTACCTGAAAAACCCATCTGTTTACCGCTCAAAACCATGGTATTTCTCCGAACCCAGATGGAAAAACTTCGATTTCTACACTCTCATCATTGCTCTCCCCATTGCCTCTTTCTCTGAATTCTTCTTCTTCTTAACTTTCTCAGGCCACCCCACTTACCGATTTGCATTCTTCCACCAAGCCTTCACGCTTTTCCTCTTCTGGGTCTTCATCCTTCTCGTCATTTCTCGTGAACACACCGACCCTTTACTCATCAACGAATCCTTTGTCTTCTTATTCGCTGGAATTTCATTTCTCATCGAGTTTTCAGTGATCGGTAAAGGAATCACAGGTGTCTTTGCCTCTGTGTATGATTTGTTGGCTGGTTTGACGCTTCTTTGTGCCGCTTCTTGCTTTTATTTATCGGTAAAGCCTGCAGCTTTTTTTGCCGAGTTCTTGTTATCTTTTGGATTGGTTTTGAAGGGTACTTGGGTTTTGCAAACGGGTTTGTCTTTGTACACTGATGCTTTTGGTTTAAAAGGGTGTCGAAAAATGTCGGTTATGCTGGCTAAAGGAGACGCTGATGTGCAATGTGATCTTGAGGAGGACGGGTTGAGAGGTGTTGCTTTGATGCATTTTTTGTTCACTGTGCATGCAGTTTTGGTGTTTGTTGTTACCATTGTGTTGTTTGGGTTGTCCTCAAGTAACCGGAATTTGAGGCGTGGTGAGGCCAGTGGGCCTTTGCTTGAAGAGCTCGAATCCGAGACAATGCAGCTGCGGACGCTTTCTGAGCTTGAGTTGGAATGAAGTGTATGGCTTATTATTCTTGTTACTTTTTATTGTATTTTGGTACAAAAGAATTGATTTTATGGAAGCTAGTGTGGCTTTCATTCTTTGTAGGTAGGTAGTGTTTAATTCTTTTGTTGACTTCTTGTTGGCGCACAGAAAATTGTTTCACTATTAATTATAGTTATGGTTTTTGTATAAGTTTGGTTGCAAAATTATTCTTGTAGCTTCATTGAGTTGCATTGAGTATCTTTATATGTACATATTTAAGATGATTGGTCATGGTTATGTAAATATTTTAACAAGGTTCAGGATAAGAAACTCTATAGATTTCCATATGTGCTGTAACTATTTTCAGCACCTACATTGACTTCATAGCTAAGGCCCTTTTGTTATTAAATTTGTTTTGTAAAACCGATTAATATTATCCACATCCATTGGAATGATGCCTTTTATCTTTCCAATGTTCTTTTCTTGTTAGTGAGTGGTCATGTTGTTTTTATTGCTACAATTTAGAAGGTGATGGTGAGGATTTTGATGGTAATGGATAGTTTTAGAGGCTTCTAGTTTCATGTTCTACAAGTTGGGAACCATAAGATGGATTTTGACGGAGCTTTTTGTTTACAAGTGCTGCAAAAAAAAGAAAAAAAAAAAGAAAAAAAAAAAAGAGTCCCACTCTTCATTATTTAAGATGATTGGTCATGGTTATGTAAATATTTTAACAAGGTTCAGGATAAGAAACTCTATAGATTTCCATATGTGCTGTAACTATTTTCAGCACCTACATTGACTTCATAGCTAAGGCCCTTTTGTTATTAAATTTGTTTTGTAAAACCGATTAATATTATCCACATCCATTGGAATGATGCCTTTTATCTTTCCAATGTTCTTTTCTTGTTAGTGAGTGGTCATGTTGTTTTTATTGCTACAATTTAGAAGGTGATGGTGAGGATTTTGATGGTAATGGATAGTTTTAGAGGCTTCTAGTTTCATGTTCTACAAGTTGGGAACCATAAGATGGATTTTGACGGAGCTTTTTGTTTACAAGTGCTGCAAAAAAAAGAAAAAAAAAAAGAAAAAAAAAAAAGAGTCCCACTCTTCATTTCATAATATTTTCTCGATGTCAATGAGCTCTAGCTCAAATAGCACTTCCTCCTTTTAGAAAAATGGGTGAAGGGTCTTCCTTTTAGAAAAATTGGTGGAGAGTTAGGTTGTTCGTTAAAACCCACTGGGTGTGTAATTCACCAATTAAATATATTATAGATGCAATGTCTTTACCTCTAAGATCAGAAACAGAACTGTCTACATGTGTTTTTGTATATAACACTAGGCATACAGTATTATTTAGAGTTATTTAAGTTTCCGACATAGATATCTTGTATTGTAGAGATGTGTTTTAGAATATGTTATGCATTGGAAATTGAGGGCATTAAAACTAGCAAATAGACAATATGTGTGGAAGAGCACAAACTTATGGTAGGTTTGGTTGTGGAATAGACTGTGCTTTTAAACCTAAAAGTTGGGATTCTAGAATTTTATGAGAGGCAAAGGATTTACACATAACTGTTACTTTTGAAGCCAAATTTACATTCTTTCTTTTTTTCTTTTGGCTAATTGTATTTTATGGAAACAAACTGCAGGTATAAATCATATGTTGCAATGTAGAACAGGGGGCATGTTTTACTGTCTTTTGTATCTAGATATTTCATTTCCATGTTAACTCGGTTGTTCACAGGGAACATAAGTAAGTTTACGAGTCAACCTGTCTGTTGTCATCCTTTTTCTCTAAGACCTTGTTTGGTCTAGGACTGGGATTAAATTGCATGATCCCCATGTTTGGTGCATTGCAATCCTACAATATATTAGTCTGACTGGATTTAATAATCCCCAATTATGGGATTATTGATCCCATGGGAAGGTATGGTATTTGGCAGGATAAGTCTCTAATCTTCTGTCCATCCAGTTGCCATTGCTGTTGACGCCAGCTCTCTCCTTCCTTCTCCTTCAATGAATATCAGAAGGGAAAGGATCCTGTCCCATTTAAATCCTCAAATATCCTCCAATTTTAATTCAGATGTAAGACAAGTGATATTAAAAAAATCGAATGGTCTTAGAAATCCCATGTAAACAACACAGAATCAAAGAAATGCCACATGTCTCATATTTAGCTAAAAATTGGAGGGAGTTGGAGGATTTAAATAGAAGGGATCTTATCCCATATTAGAATTTTTTAAGTGAGAAGGTGGATGCGATGATGTTGATGTTGTTCATTGTGTGTGCAGAGGGAACATGAAGGGGGTGGCAGATTTGCTCAAGGGGTACTTTTTTTGTTAGCCAAACAGATTTTAACGTTTACAAGAAGGAAACAAAAATTTTGGTTGAAAGAACAAATACATACACAGTTTTTTTTTTCTTTTTCTTTTTTGTGTGTGGGATTGGTTGAAAGAACAAATACATACAGAGTCTTTTTTTTTTTGGGAGGGGGGGGAGGGGTGGGTGGGGAGCCAAAAGAATACACAGAGAGAGAGCCAAACATAAGATAGGAATAATAGTTTTTCAATACAATCCAATTTATTTTCATCCAACTAATTCTATCCTGAATACCAGACGGTTCCTATAGTTAAAAACCATGTCTATATTGTTGGATTTTATATTGTGTGCTACCCTCACTTGAACCTACCTTGTGTCATTTACTTCGTCTCAAGGATATGTGCATTGATTTATATAAAAAATAAGATAAAAAAAAGTAAAAAGAAAAGAAAAGATAAAGACTGTAGATGTTGTACTCTGGTAGGATGTCTAATTTGGTTGAATAGTTTCAAAGATATAGGTTTTGATTTTTGATAGAGCAATAAAAAGTAATTTTCCAAGGTTTGAAATTAGGAGTGCATAAGGAAGAAGGATAAGGAAGGCATTTATTTGATTTAGTGGTTGTTGGTAAAGAAATAGAGTTATTTTTGGTGAAAGAGATGCAGGGAAGTCAGTTAATACAAAATTGTGTAAAGATGTAGGAGATAAGTTTCTTTGTTATTGTATTATTTCCACATCATTGTTCAATAATCTTTTGATCTTGTAAGAACGTTCTATTGAGGAAGTTTTTGGAATGAAAAGAGACCAAATTTGGCTACGGTCTTTATAATAGTATAGAAGCTATATATCATAGAAGGAAGGTATCTGCAGTTCTTGGTGGGTACATTTCCTGAAAGTCAAGTATAAACAGACTGACAGTCAGTAGAAGGATAATGAGAAACTAGAAACTGAGAGCATTGCTGCGGAGCTGAAGATATTCTACAAAGTTCCTTAGTGTGCAAAGACTTGGAGCCAGCAAATTAATTTTCTGTAAGTCTCAAATTAATTTTCTGTAAGTCTCTATCAAACTTACATCTCTTTTTGATACTGCTTTAGTATAATCTATTTTTAATATTCAGATCATAGTGAGATGCCCATGGTTGCCATTTCAACTATTCATTATTTTCCACATCCTTTGGTGGTTATAATTTGTCTAGAAAATTATGATTTGTAGGGTTAGCTTACTTGAACAGTCATATCTTGATGTAATTGGTTTGACTGGTTTTCAAATTGTTCCATTTGCTACAATTTTAACAGATTTAAATTTGAATAACATGACATGACAGTATTTATTTAATTATCTGAAGTAAAGCCAAGATATTTTTATTATTTTGAAGACCTAGGTACCCAATTTATTTATAGATTTCATAGTGAATAACAGATTGTAACTTTTTAAGGGAAGTAGCTTAAGACTGACTAAGAAATCATTCATGTAAGAGAATTAGACGTAAAAGTTTTAGGAGATTATGTCGCTCTTATTATTAGGCTATTCGTGGTACACGTATGTCTCCATTCCCTTGGAAGACTCACTGGCTTGTTAAGGCCCCCAAGAGGGTGTCCTTTGTGTGGACAGCGGCTAGGTTTAAGATTTTGACTAATGATAATCTTCTTATGAGGGGTTTCTATTTAGTTGACTGGTGCTGTATGTGTTTGGTGTCATGGATAAACGGTCCTATTGCTTCATTGTGATGTTGTCTATATCTTGTGGAGAGAAAAATATTTGGGGTTCAGTGGGTAATGTTTTCGACAGTAGCACATCTATTACTTGGATGGAGGAATTGGTATGGGAGGCATTATTCAGATGTTTGGAATTTTACTCTGTTATGTTTGATGTGGATAGTGTGGAAGGAAAGTAATAGCTGTACTTTTGAGGATAAGGATTGATCCCTTGATCAATTGAAGTCTTTATTGTTTTGTACCTTGATTGATTGGTTTCGTGCTTGGGGTTTTACTCATTGTCATTCTATTTTGGAGTTCCAGGACCCCCTTAATTTTCCTATATGATTCCTTTTAATCCTTTAGATACTTTTTGTTCATCATCGTGAACATGAAGTAATCTTTTTTTTATTTTTTTATTTTTTTATTTTTAAATAATACTACTTACTTATCAAAAAAAGGTTGTTTGGTATTGATAATGTGAAGCACTGAAATTACAGAATTCTTACATTCAAGGAAGTAATAGAAGTTCATATATGGCACTTGTTTATATTTCCCAACCGCAGTCATACCCTGGAACATACAAAATACAGAAGGAGGTTTTAATCTAATTTGGTATATCCTTTTGAAGAACAAAAATTTGGTAATCTTAACCATCGTCGGCGAAACCGCCCAAATCCATGGATTTTAATTCGGAGACGGATTCTCTTGATCTTCCTGCTTAAGTTGCCGCATCTTCGTTTGAAGTTTTTAGATTTTGACACCATTTTTCTCATATACTTATATCCTGCATTTGCATCAAAACAAACAATAAAAACTTTAACCAAAACTCATAGGAAATATTATTTGTTTTTGTTTCACTATTACTCTGCGGAAGACTTCTACTAAACAGAATCAGTGTGTCATTTGAAAATTTCTGTTTTTTTTTTTTTTTTTGGTAGGAAATTACATATTAAACCCTATAGTTTAGAGGGTTTAGCATATTATAGTTTCAAAAGTAACAAATTAAACCCTAAGATTTTTAAAAAGTAATACATTAAATCCTATAGTTTCAAAAGTAACAAATTAAATCTCAATTGATTTAAGTGGAACAGTATTGTGTGGAGTTGAATATAAGCTGAATGTTTAGTTTGTTACTTTTTGAAACATCAGGATTGAATTTGTTACTTTTTGAAATTTCATGGTTTAATTTAGTACTTTTGAATTTACAGGGTCTAGTTTGTTGCACCCCAAAATTATAGGGTTTAAAGTTTAAACCCTATGATGTGGTGTGAGTTGTTTGATTCATCTAAGTTCATGTCTCAACTTTTACATCAAACAGAATCGAAAGACAATGCTTCCATCTGGGGAAAACAATAAACCGGTGCCTCTGTTTTTGGGTCTTTCTTAAAGATACGTCAGTTTAAACTTTAATGCATACCTTTATCTTTTTTAATTTGTTGTTCTTCTTCTTCTGAGCTTGCCTTCTGCAAGACCTGAAAGTAACATAGAGAGAGTCAGTGTCACTCTCTTCCTGTATCTAATTATCTTTTGTGAGGTCTGACAGTGATTTGATTGGAGTTTGCTCTTGCAATATCGTGACTGGTTTCAGTTGCAAATCACTTTCAAGAAAAAGAAACAAACTTTTTTTTATTAAAAAAAAAGGGTATTGCTATTGGTGGAGCATAGAGTTCTTGATGCAACTTAGGTTACCTCAACCAAACTTTCCAAACGCTTCCTCATCCTTCTTTGAATAAAACCTCTGGTGCACTGTTTGAGCAATCTTGTCAGCCAAAGATGTAAGAGGACAAATGCTTAACAACCTTAAGAAGAATCATATAAAAATTTCCAGTGGGAAAAAAATTCTTGATAGAAATTTTACCTTTACATGGTATTTAACATAGGCATAGAAGTTCAATAGACTCCATACAGTCTTATCTAGTCTTTTACCCTCAACATGGCGTGGCAAAATATCTATAAAAATGTTATGCATAAATTTATTAGATTGATTCTTCTTAAAATTTATCTGGTATATGGAAAATTAGAAAGATTAAAGTTAGCCACAGTTATCTTAAATTAAAAGAAGCATCGTATAATTTGATGTGAAGTTGTCTTTATAATACATGATTAGAGGTACTTATTAGAGTTTTAAAGATGAAAGATTTAGATCTAGAGTACTTGTAATTGTTTGAACTTGTGTTACGATTACTTTTTTCTTTTTTCTAGTTGGTTTTTAAAATTGGGCCAGTTAGTAATAAAATTGTTTTATCAAAATGTGGTTTATAATCAGTCTATCCATTGCTTTGTTATTAAGATTGGGAAGAGGATACCAAAAGAGACAAATCCTCCATTTGTGCTCAAATCTTCAATAAGTTCTCCTCTCAGTTCTGGAGGAGGAATGGGTGACCAGGTGCAAGGAGGTGCTTTGGCCCATTCTTTAGAACTCCCCACATCCATAAGTTCCTGCAGGAAAAAAATAACATTGAAGAAAAAGAAGAAAGAGTTCAGTCATTCTGAGGATAGTGGTGGAAGAGACCAACTTAAGTGCTAAAACTATTAACAATATATAATTACGTAGATTTCTATATCAGCCACAAACCTGAAAGAAGGCTGTTGCAATAATCACATCTGAATTTTCTTTGAAACGCATCGGGAATACTGCTATGCTTTTTTGTGGCTGTCAAACACATGAATTCCCTTCCATTTAGACAAAGAGAATCGCACAAGAAATTTGAGTATAATTTTAAGATGTTTAAACTTTTCAATATTGGCTTGAATTTAAAATGTGAATCTTGGCTGAACTTTGTGATAGGCTAAGCTAGTTGTGTAGAGACATTGAATGGTATCAGAGCACAAGAATTTGTGATGCTATTTCAAGAATCAACTTGGGATGGAGGATTTGACTGCACATGGGAATTACCTGTCTGACGACAAAGAAAGGCTCCCTTGGGTGGTAGACTAATTTTATAGGTTTATACATCCCCTGAAATGTAAACTGGGAATTGACATTCTGCAACATTTCTTTCAGCTGAGAACTCAGTAGTGCCGCTTGCACTGCAGATATCTCTGTAATTACCTTGACAGAGTCTAGAACAAGGAAACATGCATCAATTACAATTATTGCAATCTTAGCTTAATTCTTCCTGCATTAATTTATTACTGAATAGCTAATCACTAGCAAGAAAAAAAAAGTTTGTTAAATTAAGCTTCAATACTTGAACATCCTGCTGGTTTTAATAATAAAGTATATATTTCTGTTTGAATTTCTTCAGGCTTGTAGTCTATTATTATTATTTTGATAGGTAAACTCTATCATAATTTTACCAAATGAACTCTTTAGATAAGGCCCATGCCCACAATAGGCTTCTATTCTATTGTATTTTATCTTTTTATTACTTTTTAAAAACTGTTTCTTCCCTACATGCAAATCATGTAATCAACTACTTTTCAACTCAACTTATTAAAATTTCATTTTGTTAATGTTCCCTTCCATGCTCTACCCAATTTCATTTACTTTCTTTGCAGGATTATTAGGAGGTAAGTCAGTTTTCCTCGACTAGTTTAGTATTTCTTCATTCTTGGACTTCGCTTCCCAGGTCCTGAAATTGCAATATTAGTGGGGTGGCTGCTAAACTAATTAAATGGTATTTCTCTTGAAGCTTTAATCTGTCTGCTTGATGCGCAGGAGGTGTGTGCTCTTTCTTTCTGTCTTAGCTTTTGTTTAGATGTATAATCTATCAAATCACATTGTAAAAGTTTATGCTTGTGTCTATCCTTTGCTGCAGTAAGCAGACAGTTTATTAATCTCCTGTTTACTTTAACTTCACCCCAGTGCCCAATAACCTGGGTCATCATATCCCTGATGTTAATCTGTTCAAATGCTCATACATCTTATCTTTTAGTTTGAGTAGTTAGTGTCTAGTAGCATACCATTTCATCTTTATGCTCTTCATGATATCTGTGTGGATTACAGGTGGAAAACAATTTTTTAAAGAAGTAAAATAGAATTCTGTCAATTACCTTTGTAAAATCCAAATAACTATTAAAATTTGAAAACTTTTATCTGTATTTTTTGGCAACCAAGCCACAGCTAATGCATATTAATCCCCCATTCACAGTACTATCAAAATTGTTGAAACTAAATCAAAAAAGGAGAGAGGGGGGGGGGGGGGGGGGGGGGT
>NW_027070057.1:356088-358403 GCF_002906115.3 Quercus suber
TTTTTGTCCGGAAAACAAACGACGAAGGCAATTAGGCTTGAATTATGATACTTGTTAGGAACAAACATGGTTAACAAGATATTTGAATATATAAAATGTTCTTACCGGTACAGTTTGAGTAGGACATCCTTCAATGCCGGAGATGCTCTTTCAAAGCATGCCATCCTCAGAAACGCTTGATTCAGTCTCTCTCTCTCCACAAATATGGGTAGTAATAGAAGTGTAGAAGTGAACTGAGATAGAATATTGCATTTGCACCCTACTTGTTTTGGAGGTTATGAACTGAACTTTGAGTAGAATTTAAGTTCAGTAATGTTGCAATAATGTTTGGAAACATTTGAAGCAAGTACTTTCCCCATCATTCTCTAATCTATTTGTCATTCACTTGGGTAAAAACCACGCCAAATTGAGAGTCTGGCTGTATCCTCTTCTTCCTAGATTTTGCTTTTGGATCCCATTACAAAGACCAATAATATCGAGCCTTCATTTGCTGATTTGCACTATGTGACAGACATTTTTTTGACTAACATTTCATATTTTTGGCAAATCATAATTTACAAACGTAATAGCTGGAATTAAAATAATCACTCCAAGACAATTTCAAACTTAAACGTGTCCCAATCCTTACATGTTGAAAGGTCTATATTGAATTTGGCAAATACAATCTATAGAAAAGTCGTGAGCCTTGACCTTCTCCCATCTATATTTAATACTGAACTTACAATGACAAATGTACGGCACGCTTGTAATGACAAACTCACCCACGTGGGAATGACAAAGTCTTTTTTTTTTTAATTTTTTATTATAATTTATTTTTTCTTTTGAGTAATGACAATGTCAATATGTAGCTATTTTAGTTCCGTACATAATACACCTTCCATTTCAAAAATTTGGTCCTGTTTAAAGTAACATTATTTAATGCGTTGTATATATTTTAAAAATATAAAATGTTCAAATTTACCTTCATTAGTTTATTGTCATATTAAAATAAACTAATTTTTTATTTTGACCGTTTGTTACGTCAGTAATTTTTATTTAAAAAATAACAATATTGACTAAATTGATACGACACTAAAAGATTAGGAATTAAATTGACACAATTAAAAAATTATGATCCAAATTAAAATATTGTGTAAATGATAAAGACTATTAGAAAAATAATGACATTGACTTTATAAATAACGTAAGTAAAGGGGTAAAAAAAAATTATTTATTAATTTTAAAAAAATAACTTCATTTTGGGACATTACAAAATAAAATAGAGGATCAATCATTTGAGATGGGACTATTTTATTACATAAGGCCGGTAATACCAAAATTGTATCTACGTTATTCTCCAATGCCGTAGTACTGAACTGAACCATATATTTCTGTTTGCTGATTTTACATTTCTAACTAATTGTATTTCTTAATATTTTGGATAGTAATAAGTCGTCTCAATAATTGGGTGCAAAGGGTCTTCATGTTCACTTTGTCAAGTCTAAGACTAGGCCCACCCTTAACATTGAAAGGGGCATCTTGCAAACTTGCAAAGCGTGAGATACCCACACTTGCTTATAAAATGCCTACTTCGTGTTCCGACGTGACATTATCTTAAAAAATGAAAAAGATACACAAAAATAAATAAATAAAAGGATGACACACTTTTTGTTTGTTGTTGAGGATTTTCGATCTCGTACCTAAGAATTAAGTCTATAAATAAAGTGACAGAGCCTGAATATTTTTTCAGAGAGGCAATTTATAATATTATATATATTTATTTATTTTCAATAAAAATTAAAAGAGGGTGGGAGGAATTTTAACCTAGTGCACCATAAATACACCCTCACCTACCTCAAAGATAAACCTAGCATGTCCCAATCGTTTGGTAGTTGGGGAAGAAAGCCATGCCTCACCGAAACAATTAATACTTCTCCACGCATAAGATGACATTCAGAGGCATCCAAAAATGAGGTCGAAGAGAAGTATATATTCATTTTAGCACTCGATCGGTATATCAATGAATGGGGTATATATTATATATGTAATAATAATTTACATGCTTGTTTAGCCTAAAGTGTTAGATTAAATAATTTTAAATCCTTGAAAGAAACCCATTCCACGGTCTTCGATTTACATTGTATAATCAGTATCTCTCTAGTCTCTACCACCCTAAGATAGTAATTAATGTCCTCAAAAGCTTGTCGTTTCCCTTGTCCAAGCAATGGTGGCAAATCCACAAAATACTTTTGGCAATACACAAAATACTTTTTAAAATAACCTGTAATTGGACTTAAGATAAATATACTTTCCTTTTCTTTTTTCTTTTTTTTTTT